>NC_142402.1:19830989-19984834 GCF_059441095.1 Idiotropiscis lumnitzeri
AATTTCAACAGGGGTGTGTAGACTTTTTATACCCACTGTACTTCTCGACATCTTAACAGCTCACGTGATGCAGTGTGCAGCGGTCAAAACCCAATTTGGAGCAATGAGGGTTCCCCCGCATGTCGGGTAGAAGGACTCCAGGGAAACCTGCCACGGCCAGCTGTATGGACGTGCTTCGGCGCCGTTCACCACACGTTGGGTGGTGTCAGGCGGGTAGCTGGGAACTCCGCAGCCCGACACTGCGGACGAGACGCCACAAGTCCGTCAAATGGGATTTAGACACCTGCATCCAATATTCAAAACGTTTTTTAAAACTTACCGGCCGTGACAAACAGGAGGACAAGTGCTAATTCCATGTCTTTATTATGCCTCCCCCCTAAAATAAAAAATAAGGCTTATCAAGCGGTGCTATTTATGGCCTAGATGTTGAGTTTACCTGGGAGTTTCCCCCACCTCAGCCAGGTGGTGAGAAAATAACGTACGAGCCACAGCCCCTGTCTTGTTAACTAGATTTCATGAGGAGAGTTAGCCTTTCACAAAATTGTCCTCTTTTTTTTTTTCTTTCAAGCTTCCTTTGAGTAAAAATCCTGAACACATTAAAACAGTGTTGTTTAAATTGCATCATGTTACAGTAGCATACTAAATATACTTCTTCTCGTTTTTGGTTTTACTGACTCCCACTACACGACTGTAAATATTAATGTTGGTCAAGATTGTGGTCATTGAAGAGCCAAGTATTTTTTAACAACTAACAAGCATGTTTTGGGAATGGGGGAGGAAGCCGGAAAACAGAGCCACTGTTGGGAGAGCATACAACGACACACAGAGAGGCCAAAGCCTGGATTCGAACCCATACCCGCCCAGCTGTCAGGCAGACGTGCGCAACGTCTAACTGCCATTTATTAATGGCCACCAGGTGGCGCTGACATCTTTTTTGACCGCCTTCAAGCCAACTGCTGAGCGCTCAAACTGTTCGGGATTAATACAACAGAGTTGGCCAAATATTTGAGAAATCAGTCACCTAACTGTAATTATACAAAATGAGGTTGATGACGGTGTGATATTCCAGAAGTGTCGCTGTGAGTTTTTTTTTTTTTTAATTATTGTTGATTTTAGTTTACAAATGATTTATGGCCGACTTACTTCAATTTGCTGACCCCTGCTGGCCAAATGATGTAAATGTTCAATATACTATGCTTCAAAATGATGAATATTTCGTTTTTCTGTTGCGGTTAAGTACATCACGTGCCGTTTTCCGAGGATTTAAATTAAATTGTTGTGTTATTGGCGTTTGTGTCATTCAGAAAATTTTAGGATTGATTTAAAAGTAAAGTTTTTCCGAAGTTGTATGTGACAATATTTGGACATTCTTCGGAGATCAATTAAATAAGGACAAGTTCAACCGAATGCATTTGAAAGGTTTATCGCAAAAAAGCAATTTTTTTTTACATAAAACGTGATACAAACTTATATAGTGTAACCGTCGTCGTTGCTTAATATTTCGTTTGACTGAAGCAGAAATAAACTTTCTTTTTCGTACGACTTTTTTTAAATTCACTCATTAAATTTAAAAAGAACCCCCACTCCATATTATCCATTACACCTGAATGGGGGAATGGGAGGGGGCCTCATCTTGCCCCCCTTAAAAAAAAGCCCTTGGAGAAGTCAATAATGGTCCCGAGCAATTCACACATATTTATTTCTGCATTTTAGAAGCTTCAAGCCAGGGAGTGAAATCCGGACAGGTTGTTATAGCTACGCAATCGGCGGGGGTTCCGACGTCTATTTAAAAGCCCCCCCCGACCCCCGGACCCTCCCCCCTTTAAACTACATTATATATCACACGCACTGCAATTCTCAATGAGCTCCAAAAAAGACATCTTCAAATTGGCTCCTTGAGCGAGTGAGGAAACGTATTATCACAGATCACCCTTTGGCAATTCCTCATGATTGGGTCCTAAAAAAAAAAAAAAAAAAAAAAGGAGGCAAGCTTTTTAACTTTTTTTTTTTTTTTAGATGACTGTCAGCTTCTGCCACGGTGTGATCGCCACGCGCGAGTTGATTGGCGCAAAGCGATAAAGAGCCCATCATCGCCACTGTCTGTTGTTAATTCTTTTTTGTGGTGGGGGGGATTTTTTTTTTTAAGGAGAGGGGGGACCACTTTGGATCCGCTCGGTGTGCGCGTCAGGCGGGCGCGCGAAATCAGGCATCAGGCTGGAGAGGTTCGGACGAACTTTTGTAAGGATGATATTCGTTGGATGTTTCCTCTTGTGGCTGTGCGGGCTCACGCGTGTCACGGCAAGTTATCCCATTTGGTGGTAAGTCACTTTGGATGCAAAAGTCACTTCAAATCAAATGAGTGTGTGTGTGGGATGTTAAAATTATGTTTATGTATTTTATATTATATCGTTTGTATTTCTCGTTTTTATATTTTGGGAGAAATGACTTCATTCTGCGTTTTTATTTGTGTCAGTTTTATTTAAAAATAAGTAGTTTTTCCAACAAGGGTGCCAAGGGCTGGTGGTTCAATGCATATGAAGTTTAATAAATACAACAAATGACATTTATTGATAATACATGTAAGGCAGGTTTTGGACAGTTATTTTATTTTTTAATTAAGGGAGATTTTCCAAAAGTTGTCTTTTCCTTCTGAGAGTGCAGCAGGTGCAGAATTTTGGCGTCTGTCCGCGTGAGCGATGGTCACCCACATTTGAGATGCTTGGACATGTGGAGGTCATTTTGGGTCAAAATCACCTTCTGTCCGCAGACATGTGATGAGCACATCTTTGTTAAAAAAAAAAAAAAAACTGTCTAAAATGAGATGATGATGTTTTGGGATGACATTGGCGTTTGTTGTGGTGTCAACTGCATTGCATCATCCGAAGAGGTGTGTCCAATATTTTGTCCTTTCCCACAAGTGGGGAAGTTGTGGTTTCCCAGCAGTTTGTTAGTAAACACGCAGCAATTTTGCCAAATCTTTGTGGATAGAAAAGAAATGAGCCGTTAAATGTGTGGATCCTTCATTTAGTTTCCTTTTTTTTCTCCCCTGAATCTTTTCTACATTTAGAACGACATCAATTTTCAAGCCGGAGACATTCTTGTTTTGATAAACAAGTCACCTTTGACAACAATTGAAGAAATTATTATGAGGAATATTTGTCAATTTTTTTTTCCCCTCCAAGCTTTTCATAACAGTCACACTCTCATCACGACAATGTGGCAGAATAATGAAAAATAATGAAAGGCATGATTTTAATTAGATTTTGTCACATCCCTTACACTGCCCTGATAACTACAGTGGCAAAATGAAACTAAAAAAAAAAAGTTGCTTTTTTATTGTCCACCTGTTAAAATGATTTGCTGAAATCGGCCATTTTAGTCATGAATTTTCTTTTTTTTTTGCAAGTGCGCCTGATATTTTGTCCCCACCCTGTCATTGTGGGCCAACTGCCCCTTTAAGACCCCCCTCTGATGACTTCAGTGACATGTGACCAGCGTTTTGTCTTTCTTCAATGGCGGCGGAAGCGAATGAATGAATTAATTTTCGTCATACTAGTTGAATTTTGTCAAACTTAACAAATCCACTTTGTCATCGTGAAATCAGTTGGTATGAGAAATATAAATCATCGATATTTTTTAACACGATACACTCTTGTTGCTAAGTGAAGGTTCTGCTCATTAAATGCTAACATTCGCCAAAAAAGTCCAGCTTCTCTCGAAATCCATCCATTTTCCAAAAAGCGAGAAAATCAAGTTCAATGAAAAAATGAAGTCGCCTTACGTTTTCTGACGGGCCGGATCAAATGCTCTCATGCACACTTTAAGGTCCACTCGCCATATGTTAGCCACCCCTATCTAGAGAAACCGTTAGCTGCCGTGAAAAATGGAATCATCATTTTCCAACTCAATAGTTTTCCCGCGCCGTACATCATCGTTTCCGATCCCCTCTGGTGCGGTTCTTGCCAGGCGTCAATAACGTCCGTGCGTCAGACGCAGCGAGCTCAGAGCTCATGGAACATCACAAACAAAAACACAATTTATTTATTTTATGACTCAATATTTGCACATCGGGTGTATCTTCCTGTAACGGGTCCCCTGCTGCTTTGAGTGATGAGAAAGTTCTGATGGAGCTCAGCTGGGAGGAAATCCTGATATAACATTTTGGGCCTTACATGGAAAAAAAAATGCGGACCCACATCAGAATCATTACTCGATGGTTCTAAAAATAAAATAAAAAGAAAATGTAAGGATGCCAAACGTGGCACACAATGGAAGGATGTTTTCCATTGTGTCATCAGAAGAGAAGCAAATTCCGACGCAGCTCTCGACCTGATGGTTTGATTTTTGCCAGGTAGATCAAGTTGCTAATCGTTGACGTCATTGTTTTAGTTTCATTTTTTTGTTTGGTGGCAACTGAAGAACACGAAAAAAAAAAAATTGTAAAACGCTCGCTCGGCCCGCTGCGTCACTCTCCGGCCTCGTTGCCCCAAAGATGCTCTCAACCTGCCGTGACATCGCCTGGCTGCACCCGGCAAAAAAAAAATCATCCGCCATCCCCTTCCCCCTTCGAGTCCACCCCACCTTTAGAAGATAAATACCTGGAGGTGAAAGCTCGCCGCACATTCCTTTTCCCAAACATATTCTCTTGATGTCAAAGTCGGCTCCAAGGCCCCGGGGGCCCACGAGTAAAGTGGTAATTCTGAAGCGCCCTGCATGGGCTTGCTGAAATATGCATTAAACTTGCACTGGATATGCTCATATGAGAGGGGGGGGGCAAGCGTGTGCCCGGACAAATAATTGTACGTGTATATGCGATTTACTTAAGTATTTATTGGCAGCAACTTCACCCGAAAGAGACGGCTGATTTCCTCAGAACTTTGGAGCAGGCTCTGTCACTGTCAACGTGGACCAATGAAAGCCTTTTCAACATTTTTCTTTCATGTTCCAAACTTCATCAGGACAGTTTGAATGTTCTTTTCTGTTCTCGGTGCACCAAAAAAAAAAATTGTCCGTCAAAGTAGGACTGGATGAGTTTGTTGTCAAAGAACCTCTGCAAAAAATCTTTCGGGTGGAACAGTCAAAAATTGCAGGGAGTGGAAATTAGTTTAAAAAAAAAAAAAATGATGATCATTTGAGGTCGTCGCCTCCAAAATCGTCATTCGCTCATCGGGAGTGCGTTCGGAAACGCTCTGTCAAATTTAGAGTGCTCCTCAAATGGACTTTTTGGTTCTTCAGCCAAAAAATCAAGTAGGAGTAAAGTAAGTACGCCGTCTGTCCGCTTAAAACTACGTTAAAATTTTTCTTTTAGTTTAAAATGGCTCCCGTTAAACGGAATTCGATGCTACGGGTCCTTGCGATGAAGGCCGAGGGCTAGTTGCCATGGTTACCGTCCTTCTCCTTCTTCTTCTTCTTCTCCTGAATGGCAGACGAAGAACAACAACTTCCGCCGCAGGTACGGAAGTAGAATTGCGGTTGCCATGGAAACTAGTAAAAAAAAAAATTACAGTGCTGGTATTTCTTCGTCATTTTGGAAATCCTAAAAAAAAAAAAAAAAAAAACTCAGCAGAAATTCACCAATCATCCGCGAAAAGTGAGGAAACTGTAATTTGGTCCGTCAAGATAATTTTTTCAATCCAATTCCCAAATCTGAATTTTGAGATTTGCGTAATTTGCTGTGAAGAGACGCCACCGTTTTTTTTTTTCTGTGAGGCAACCGAGGTGGAGGAGGTTCAGGATGTGAGTGACAAGCAGCTCTTTAAAAATGCGAGCCGGCGGCGCTTGTTTTCACCTCCCCTGCAGTATCAGAGTGATGAATTGGTCAACACGGACGGGCTTCCTTTGCATTTGCACTCTTTTGTTGTGCGGGAGCGGCGGAGCCAAGCAAAAGTCTGCTTTGCTCCGGGATGCGGACTCGCTCGGGCTTTCTGCCGCCGAGTCTTGTTCTGTTTCGGGGAGGGGGGGGGGCGTGTTCAAAGCGACGAGGGCCAAAGAGAGGTCAATTCGTGATAGCGCCGCAGACGACGGCGACTTCCTCCGAGGCCGTTGTTTGCCTTTTTTTTTTTTTTTTTTTCCTGTGATTTACTGTCGCCGTATAGGCGAGAAATTGTGCCAGAACCAGTGTGACCAAAAAGATCTGACATCTGCCCCAGGGCACGTAAAACCGTAATTCACTCGCTGACACGCCGTGACGCCTGACGGCATCGAAATGTAATCTGGAAATTCCAATCGCAACGAGCCGTTTGTATCATCTGAAGGCGGAATGGAGCTATTCAAGGTCGGCTCGTTTGGAGGCGCCAAGCGAGGGGTCCATTTTTTTTTAGGAAAAGAGCCTCAAGACAGTGTCAGGATTTTTGCTAATCTTGTTGTGATTAATCTTTGGACGAAAGGCCAACAGATTGCGAGTTGGGGGGGGGGGGATAAAATGCAGAACAAAGTTTTTTTTTTTTTTTTTTATTGCAACAATCTTTCTTCAAGAATGTGTGAAGTTGAAATTAATCATTTAGGTTGGGCCGAATTGTCGGGCGCTACCTTTTGCGTGGCAGCAACCGGTATCATTTGGGCGGATCAAAAGATTAGCGGCAACTTTAATAGGCCGCTGACGTGGCACGCTCACTTGCCAAAAAGTCACTTTGCGGCCAACCTGCGGGGCATTCGCCCCAAAGAGAATAATGGGGGCCGTTCTTTAAACAATTTATCTGTCGTGACTTGTGTCGAGCGCTCCGAATATTGATTTTAGTCAGGTCAACAGTTCATGTATTTCGAGAAAATTTCCAATTTCTTGGATTACTGATGTCTGAGACGAAACAACGAAGACAATCACGTGGCTAATGCCAGCTAGCGTTTGAATCGCGTCGACAGTCGTGGGCGCAGCGCTCGACTCTGTCAAGGATGAATAATGATTCGAGGTTGTCGACAGCACAAGACAGCTGAGCAACTTTTGGGAGTTTAAAAAAATGCTGACAGTCAAAACTTAGCATCCTGCTTCTGCCGCAGCGCCAATGAAGCGAGCAAGCTAAAAGGAAAAGCGAATAAAAAATAGCCAGGATGTCATGATTGAACCAAGTTTGCGCTTGTTTGCTCCTCAAAAGAAATGAGGGGAAGGCGGCGAGTTGTCGTGCGTGCGTGTTGATACGCTCTCTGAAGTGTCCTCGTCGCGTTTGCACTCTTATTAGCCCAAGATGGCGGTCTGGTTAATAACAAGGTGTTAGCTCTCCTGGTTGTCGGTTTGAGGTCGTATGAAGACTCGGAACAGCATCGTGGACTTTCATCTCAGACAGAAGCAATCTGCCGTGCCAGGCCTGCAATTTCCTTGCTCCAAAAAAAAAAAAAGGCCAGGCGTCTGCAAGTTGGTGAGGAGGTTGACGGGCGCCTAGCATGCTAGCATCTGATAGTCAAATTAGCAATCACGCATCCAGAGATGAAATTACTCTTCCAAACGTTCTTAATTGTGTTTTTTCGGGACTACAACTCCAAACGCTAATGAGTTTGTATGCGTCTAGGTCGCTGGCGGTGGGCCACCAGTACTCGTCTTTGGGGACGCAACCCATCCTGTGCAGCAGCATTCCGGGGTTGGTGCCCAAGCAGCTGCGCTTCTGCCGCAACTACTTGGAAATCATGCCCAGCGTGGCGGAAGGGGTGAAGATCGGCATCCAGGAGTGCCAACACCAGTTCAGAGGGCGGCGCTGGAACTGCACCACCGTCAATGACAATCTGGCCATTTTTGGACCAGTTTTGGATAAAGGTAATTCCCCTTTTTTTGTGTTTTGTTCCTGCCAATTTTGATGATGCACTGCTGTGGTTATCATTTTGGGACCAAATTCGCGATCTCAGACAATGTGATTTTGAGATCGTCGTTTCTGTATTAAAAAAATAAATAAATAATCGAGTTGTCGCCTGTAGTCCCGGAAGTAATTTACCTCTAAGCTGCTGAAACTATTTTGCACAATAATAGGTTTCAAAATTAAATTTTCAATCAATTTAGCTTTGCTACATGAAAGTGTTTTTATTAATATAAATTTATCTACAAAGTGATGCGTTTTCATAGACAATATTACACATGAATTAAAAATTATCCTTGAAGGAAAGTAGTTTTTAAATACCTCTTTAGTGTCCTTGTATTATTAAGCTAATATATTTGATCATTTGTGGCATTTTCTAAATGTCACTGTATGTAAAATCGCAAATCAACTCGAAATTGCGATATCTGTCCGAAAAATCCCAGTCTCATTTTTTTTTTTTGTCCTGAAATCGTTCAGCCCTTCCCTGCAGCACTTTGTCTAATGTACCGAAAATGATTTTCTCTGCCGCTTTGTGACCTCCCAACAGACCATTTGACAAGTGTTGCATGTGAATTTCATGACACATTCTCAAACCACCCTGAGGAGAAAGACGCCAAAAAAAAAGTCTCTTCTCGCAAGCATCAACCATCACGCTCACTCAAATCCTTATTTCAATAAAACAAAGACAACGCTACGCCCCAAACCATGCACACAATCAAACTGCGTTCGGTCTTGTTGGAGTTTTGTTAAAGAGGGAATCCCCGCCGATTGTTCCGGTGTTGAACTTCTGAAGCGCCTTATACAACACTTCAGACTGAAAGGTGGCGTGTTATGTCAATATGTTGACTTTCAGTGATGATGAATTGCAACTTCCAGTCAATTGTCAAGTCATCAAAAAAAAAAAAAGTTATTTTCGTAGTTGAACTTTTCTAAAATGGCAGCTAATTATTTTACATGTGTTTAGTATTAATGCAGTGCTTCTCAGTTATTTTCTGTTACGCCTCCCCCGAGCAAAAAGAAAACAATTTTCACCTCCCCCCACCACCACAACCCACTCTCTCCACCACAACTCTAAATAATAATAATTAAAAAAAAACAAAAGCATTTCGGCTGCAAAACAAACCTTCACCGTGAGAGTTAATGCTCAATGAAAGCGCCGCTGCCCACTACTGGAGAGGATGTGCAATTACACTTTATTGTCGTACGGCAGAAAAAAAGCATGTTCCCCCGGGTCACACGCGCCCCCCCCCCCCTCAGCATTCTCTCAAGTTCTCATGAAACATTTCCAACTCCGTCCCGGTTCTGAACCCGCCACCCAGCGACGACCACAAATTGAACTTAAACACGCGGAGGTGAGCCGGAGCGACGGCTTTAATCTCTTAACACTTCATGAACTCTTGAGCCTCCCAATAAGGAGACTTGAGGATGAATCTCGAGTGAGAAGGATTCTCCACCCGAGTTCCTTTTGTGTCGCAAAATCCCTCCGCGTCTCCCGCCCTCCTCGAGTCCAAATTGCCGGGTCGCCGGGTGTTAAAGGGGAGGCGGCAACAGGGCTTCACTAGATCATTTTGATTGGATTAAGGTCAGTGAAGCCCTTAATAATGTGAGAGGTCAAAGTGGCTGGATTACGTGCCTTTGTCGGAGGCCAACCCGAGTGACTCGGGAGCTCCCGGGCCTTTGATGGGGCTTCGTAGGAGAGGGCTTCCACTTCATTGGATTTGATTGATGCTGCTGTTTGTGTGCGCTTCGGGCTCATTGTCCTCGCTGGTGTCTGTTTGTCTGCAATTCAGACGATAGTGTGTCCATTTCCTCCCGCTTCTTTCGGGCCAAAGGGGAGCAGGCGTCTTTATAGGTCTCCTTTGCCATCCGTAATGGCCCTCGTAATCCTCACCTTCAGTCTTCGGAGCGGTTAGCGGGCAACGTTTCAGATGAGCCGAGTGACCGCAAACGCAGCGGTGGGTCGCGCCTTTTCACATGTGCAAGTGCATCTGCAATTAAATACACACTTTTCCCTCCCTTAGCCAAAAAGTAAGAATATGTTTTAGATTTTTGAAAGGTCACCAGTGATGACTTTTGGGTGTGTTGATTCCACGTAGCACCGCCCCCTCACGAGTGAGTATCCAATCACCTTCAACGTCAGGCCAGCGAGGAGGCCTTACTGTCAACTCGTGATCTGATTGGCTATCGCAACTGTCTATCAAATCCGAAAGCTCATTGGCTTTGACAGAACGGACGCCTGCACGATTGCGTCTGAAGGCCTCGGACGAATAGTGCGTGCTATTGCAATTATGAAATCTGCCTGGCAACACGAGCGAGTTGAATTCTGATTGGATCAAAACTCTCACCTAAAAATTCAACACTAGGATATAATCCGACATCAATGTGAAGAATATGATGATGATTTCTTGATTATGTGAGGCCATCGAGAAGGCCTTGAAGGCCTTGACCGCCCGCCACGGCTCAAACGCCGTTCGCGACGTCGTACGTTCAATACGGTCAAACAAGGTGCCGCGTCGTCGCTCGTCTTCCCTCGGTTTTCCCTGGCTCACTCCACACCCCGAATCGCCAGCCCTGCCTGCGGGCGGCGTCTGCGTCAGCACTCATTAATTTGCATTAAGTAAAGTGTCAAAACATGCACGGCAGGAATCCGCCCGTGATGAAAGGTAACAGATAGCCGTGCAGGTGTTCTCAGCGCGGCGAGCCGATCCCGGAGCTGTTCTTGTGGCATTCCTGCTATTCACGGAAACACCTCCCTGCCATCAAGCTACGCTTTGTGAGTCAGTTGACGGCATTACGGAGGCCTCCTTTAAAAGCAAATGAGGCAATCGTGGTTATTACGCAGGTATTACCGGTATAGGTGTACACGGTCACGCCTACGTCAAACCACGAGAAACTCGATTGACGTAACGCGTACGAGCTGCGAATCGCCAGCTCCCACGATCCGACGAACTGAACTCTTGCCTTCCCTTCCGCAACTCATCCGCGAGCGGCCGAGTAAATAAAATGCATTGTTGACGTCTTTAGCCGTCAATGGCAGTCAATGAATTAAACAAGATGTGGGCGATCCCCGATGAGCACCCGTGACCTGCCGACGGGAAAGTGAAGGTATTTGGGATGAGCGAAGAGGGCTCGGCTTTTTCCCGAAACGTCTGTCTCGCGAACGCTGGGGGAGGGAAGCCATCGCGCCGGCGGTATATCATTAACTGTGTGCAAGAAAGAAAGAAGGGGTGTGGCAAATGGAGTTGATGGGGGGACCTTAGCCCCGCTCCCCGCTGGGCTGGGCTCGGAGCACAATATCTTTGCAACCATGAGATTAAGCGGGAGAAAAAGTGCTTTTCCCCATTCACACGCCCTTTAGATTGTTTTATTAAAGCATTTGAAAAGGGATTTCCCCGTCCGCCGACAAGCAGGGTCCAGCCAATGCATAGTTCTCTGTTGCTATGACTTAACTTGCTCCCCACTAATCAGTGGCCGGGGCAAATTTCATATCAAATATCTGGAGCCATTGTGGGGCTAACGCAGCGTGACAGTGGAGGCACAATAGGGGATTGAACCCCCCCAGCAGGTTGCAGGGACCGCTTGGCCCGCCGGCGTTTGGCAACGTTTGCCGGCGAAGCGTCGCAAAGTGTCATGAAACGCCATCCGTTGCTCTTTAAAGCAAACGGCGGAACTGATACGAGAGCAGGTGAAATAAATGTGATTGTGGCTGGAATTGGCGCCAAAGGTCAACCTCACGTTGATCGGCCCAAAATCGTGACGAGGCATGCGAAGGAAACGGCAACGTTTGGCCAAATGTTGCGAGGAATGGGCACGTTTATTTTTACTCGCAAAAATCCACAGATGAGTAACCAGTGCATCTTTTTAGTTAGCATGTTCACATTGAGAGGCCAGGGCCTCTTTAATTGCTTCCCGGGTCTCCTCCTTTGCTCATTTTGTCCCCGGATAATCCTCTTTTCCTCACCCCGTTCATCCCTAAACTCGCTTATCCGTCGCCGCATCAATGCAAAGCGGTCAAAGGAGTTCATCAGGGCTCCGTGTTCGAACCACACGTTAGTTTCAGGTCCAAAATTGCAAGTCGAAATTTGCCATTCATTTGAATGGAAAATTTGCGATGCTTTTTTTTTAAGTGATAATAGACAAGTTTTCCCTCTCTTAAATAAAATTATTTCATATTTTTGTGAAGCATGCACAGGTGTTTTCAGACAACATACCCGCCAGGATCTTTTTTTTCTTCTATCCTGACAGTTAATTTGCTCAACAGTGTACTTTTTGACGGTTAGGATTCTGTTACATTTATGGCACCTCGCGAGCGTTCTCGCATCGAGTCGCCGTGCGGCGTAGGCGTTGGAGGACGACGGTGGGCCCTTTTTCTCTTGCGTCATTGTTGTCTAATGCCCTTTAGTCGTTCAACTGGTTGGAACCTGCTGAAAGGGAGGAGCTCCTCCTTCTGCCTTTCGCTTTGTACTTCTCCTCCTTCACTCTTCATCGTCAGCAGAAACATGCACGCATAAATCCTTTTTTTTTTTTTTTGGGACGTATTACAAGACGTGATTGCACTTATCCAACAATCGCAATCACGTTGACCCGTTGGTGGCGTCCATTTGCTCGCGTTTGAAAAGCTTAATTGAGTCTCCTAATGATAGGCCTGTCAGGCTCGTGTCTTCCTCTCACGATGCCTGATGAGTCATCAGTTAACGATGTCAGCCCAGAGACAAAAGGCCCTCGCTGGCCTTCTTCACAGACGCGACGATTGATGTCTGGGATGAATGAAGGCGCACGCCGGCACCTTTTGTGGCGGCTACCTAAACACATGTGGTCGACACGAGTGACGACCTCTGCGACAGAAGTTCACCACCTGAATGTGTTTCAAGTGGTCTCGTTAGCGTGGGTTTGCCTTTTGAGGCCGTGCAAGACAGGATTAGCAGGTTGTGACCGACTTTCTCCACCACTCAACTCAGATAGTGAGATCCAAGATGTGCTTCCATCGTGCGATTGGGGTTCAGTTGAACATTTTGAGGTTTAAATTTGCACTCGGATTCTTGCATTGCTGCTGTGGAAATGTAAAAACATGAAAGGTTAAAGTGGTTGTAAAAAAAAAAAAAAGATTATTTTAGTAATAATTGAAATTGCGATTATTTTTCTTTTTTACAAAACTAAAAAAACTAAACAATTTTAGACCCATGCAATTTATTTTATCTTAATTTTTTTTTAAAAAGTTGCAAATATATATAGGTGAGTATGGTTCCCTTGCATAAACGATTGTAGTTTACTTGCAATACTCTAAATAAACTCTGAACTCAAATATTATGCTGTATCTAATAATCGTTTTTTTTTTACGATTTGTAATTGTTGAGTGTAACAATCGTGAAATATCGATTCTAATCTTGGGCTGTCATGCTGAGTGAGATATTAGCTTCAATCGTACAGCAGAAGTTGGACTTTCCCAAAACGACAATGATAAGGTCGATGTGGAAGTTGCAATAAACTCGATGAGACTTCCCAGTTCCAATCGGAACAGTGAACATCTGCCACTGGAAGCGGAATCGTGGAAGTCAGCCTTTGCACTTCCTCCTCAATGGGAGAATCCCCCGTAACTCGAATGTTGGTTTCGTCTCGGGTTAAGTTTCTCCCCTGAAGAGCGGAAGCTGCTCGATCAGGGAGTCTTCAATCCTGTTCCTCCATGTCCTGTGCCATGTCTGTTTTCCATCTCGCCGTGCTGCAACACACCTCATTCAAATGATCCGATGGATCGAAGTGTCACCTAGTTCTGTGTCCTTGCAGCCACTCGAGAGTCAGCTTTTGTCCACGCCATCGCCTCGGCCGGCGTGGCCTTCGCGGTCACCCGGTCCTGCGCCGATGGCTCGGCCACCATCTGTGGCTGCGACACGCGTCACAAGGGCCCCCCCGGCGATGGCTGGAAGTGGGGCGGTTGCAGCGAAGACGTGGATTTCGGCGGCATGGTGTCCCGAGAGTTCGCCGACGCCCGGGAGAACCGCCCTGATGCTCGCTCGGCCATGAATCGCCACAACAACGAGGCCGGACGCACGGTGAGTTCACCTGCCATTTTTAGGAACGGCTGCCGCCGGTCTGGTTGTGCCTCGATCTAAGTCCCGGCACGGATGACTCATTTTTTTTCTCGTTTTATCCTCAGTCTCTGTATGACAACATTTTCCTGAAGTGCAAGTGTCACGGGTTGTCGGGCAGCTGCGAGGTGAAGACGTGCTGGTGGTCTCAGCCGGACTTCCGGGTCATCGGCGACTACATGAAGGACAAGTACGACAGCGCCTCCGAGATGGTGGTGGAGAAGCACAAGGAGTCGCGGGGCTGGGTGGAGACCCTGAGACCGAGGTACAACTACTTCAAGCCCCCCGGCGACCGCGACCTGGTCTACTACGAGGGCTCGCCCAACTTCTGCGACCCCAACGCCGAGACGGGCTCGTTCGGCACCCGCGACCGCGTCTGCAATCTGACGTCGCACGGCATCGACGGCTGCGACCTTCTGTGCTGCGGCCGCGGCCACAACACCCGGACGGAAAGGCGGAAGGAGAAGTGCCACTGCATTTTCCACTGGTGCTGCTACGTCAGCTGCCAGGAGTGCGTCAGGGTTTACGATGTCCACACTTGCAAATAACAGCCGCTTCTTCGTCTTCAAGCTTCGGACTTTGGACGAGACCCGTCTGTCCATGGACGGACGGAACTTTACATTCTGTCAGCCTCCATCTTATGGAACGCACCGCAAGGAGGATGTTATGAGATGTTGCGATGCTAATGCGGACCACCATTTTCTCACAGTGACTCAGAAAGGACTGTTTGGTAAATGTCAAACACCATATTGGTGTTTTTATTTGATTTTTTTTCCTCCCAAAATGTTACCTTTGTGTTTCGTGTAGTTTAGTTGAGAATAGTACAACTAGTGGCGGCACGGGGGAATAGTGGTTACCATTAGGGCCCAACCGATTAATCGGCCGGCCGATTTAATCGGAGGACCGTAGCTCTTTTAAGTATTATTATTTTTTTAATAAACACATTAACACATTACTACATAAAACAAAGATAACGTTTTAAAATTCACCTCGCTTAAAAAAAAAAAAAATCTGTTAAACTTTTTTGCCGATTTTTCTCACCGTTGTAAAGTTCACTAGTGTTAAAAAACTGCCCAATGTTCTTCCTGGAATACATACTGTATCGATAATCGTATTGAACACGTTAAGTGACCAAAAACATCATTTTATTCCATTTATTTTAATTCATCGATTAATCGGTTATCTGAATTTTTTTTAAATTCCGGCAAATATCATAATCAGGCCGGCCCCTCGTCACATCGGTCTTGGTTCATTGGAGACTCTAAATTGTCCTTTTGGTGTGAACGCAAGTATCAGTGGTCGTTTATTTATTGAATGTTTCGCCTGCGATTGGCTGGTGAGCATTCCGCGATGAGTCTCTCCTCTCAAAGTCAGATCCCAAACGAGGGAGAGAAAATGGATGCATGGAAAGTATGACTTGTCAGGTTGAAATCCAAAGTTAACGTTTTGGACCGTCTGTCGTGGGTACGTGACTAACCTCATGAATGAGTGCATCTTCTGCGGAATTAATATTGAGTGTGCAAAGCGGGGTACATCAATACTCCTTTCGAACGCATTTTTAAAACGTGAGACGCCCCACAATATGTGTCGGCCAAGCGCTAATGCGAACAAAGTTCTTCTATCGTGGACGAGGTGCGACTTGAGCCGGATTTAACAATAAATCACGAGGCAGCAGGGTTACAATAGTCTGGGATCTTTTTTTTTTATTTGATTTGATTTTGCAATTCAGTTCCAATTCAATTTAAGTCGTTTTTAGAGTGGATTTTTTTCAATTATATTTTTTTTTCGAAAATGTTGCTTTTTAGTTTTTCTTAGTTTTAGTATTAGTTTTAGTTTTCTGATACATTGAGTATATTTGTAAAAAGCAAGCTAAAAAGAAGGTCACGGGATGTGTTGTGTAATAAAGTAAAGCAAGATCATTTCCTAAAACAAAAAAATACGGAATTTTGGAACCAAAGACCCTTTCGAGAAAAAACAAACAAACAAAAAAAAAAATGCAGAGTCCAGCACTTGTGTCCTTAATGTAGAATGAAGCAAGTTTCGCTTCTCTTTTTATCAGTATTACGAATGTCTCATGCAAATGGGAGGTGCTTGTGACCAGAGGGCCGTTATTTATTGAAAGAAAAAATATTTTTCGCCATTCCTGTATAAATAAAAAACAACGTAGAAAAAGTGTTCTGAGAAGTCCGAATATTTTCAAAACTTTAAAAATAGGACTATCCTAAGAGTCAAAATCTTTTTTATCGTTTTTTTCTGTTTCAACGATAAATACAACTTTCTTCTAATGTTAAAACTTATTTATTGTAATATTATTCTTGCAATTGGTCTGCTATATTTTTAAAATACAATATTTTTTCGCCATTTATTACATAGCATTTAGAAAATCACAACGTCATTTGCTTCATCGTGACCTTATAATTCTGAATATTATTTTCTTGTACTAATACAATTTTCGATTTTATTACTTTGTCGCAATGCAACGCTGATTCATTTTACTTACTTTTTTTTTATTTTTTCATAAATTCATGACTTTGTTTGAGTAATAGAAGCCGTCAGTCTTTAGTTTTTTTTTTGTTTTTTTTCTACTTTCACTTCATTCTCGCAAACTTACGATTTTGGTTAAATCATGTACTGTAGTTTTGGACTTTATCCTGATTTTTTTTCCCAAAACACTTTTTTTTCCCAGAATTCTTCTCAAAATCCCAACAATATTTCTCCGAAAATAAATGTATTCTCTTAATATTATGACTTTTTACCCCCATTGAATATTGTATTATAATGCTTGGAAGCAACACAAAATAACTTGTGTGCAGAATAAAAAAAAAAATCTTTTCTGAATTAAAAAAAAAAAAAAAAAAGCAGCGTCACTCAAACGTTCCTGTCTTGTCATGCTGCTAAGTTTTCTTGTTGACTCTTTTGAGGCTCTTACATTCAAATGTCTTTTTTTTTCTTTTGAATCTGGTTTTGGATTCTTTCTGTGAAAGAAGTGTGCTTTATAGTTTTGGAAAATGTGAAGTTTGGACTCATTCCTGTTTAGATTAATCTGCATTTGAAGCAAAATAGAGTTGTTCTTGTTTTAGTTGCTTCGTAGAATGATTAGAGCAAACGTGATTTGACTTGTTGCTCCACTTTTAATTTAAGATGACTCACAGCTACTCTTTGTTTTTTTTTTTTCCTTCCAAGTAAAAACAACTGAAAGCAGAATTGAGAGGTCATGTCGCCACTTTATTAGGTACACCTGCACAGTTTAATGAAGGCTTTCTAATATTTTTTAGGAATACAAACAATTGAAAAAAATAAAATACACCCAAAAAAATGTTTAAAAAAATGTTTGGTTTTTTTTTTCCCCAAAATTAGGACTTTCTGTTAAAAATGCAACTTTTTCTCAGGGGAAAAAAATCCTTTAAAAAACTACAACTTTAACAAAAGATTTTTTCCCTAGAAGACAGCCCCCCCCCCCCAAAAAAAAAAAGATTTTTCTCTAAAAATATTTTTCATGACTTTTTGTTGTTTTTCCTTAAAATATGACTTTTTTTTTAAACATATATACACAATATAACTGAAAAGAACATGCCTTCTGTATACACGCCTTTTTTTCAGGAAATATTTCATGTTAATATGGATAACTTTTCTCTTGAACTAAATCAAACTTTTTTGCAGGGAAAAAAAACCCACTCAATTGCAAATTTTAATTTGGAAATAAACTACAAAATGGATCTTGGACATCTTTAGCCGTGAGTGGCAGTAAATGAGTTCATTGAAAAAGACTCAACAAAACGCATTTCTATTCTTATTCTCAATCTCTTGCAAAAATATGACACAAACTCGTCCTTTTTGTGGCGAACATTTGAATCCATTTTGCAAACATCCTTCGACTGTGTGTGTGCCTTGTTTTAAAAGATGAATTCTTAGCTGCAGTACAGCTAATTTCCTCACACTATTAATGTCATCTGATGTATTTCGGAAACCTGATGTGCTTGTCTTCATTTGAGTAGTTTAATATTTGCGCTCTAATATCTTTTTTAAAGTCCAAAGTTCTGTACATACTAGTGTTTGTGATTTTTTTTTTTTTACTATTATTTATTTCCTGCTCTGTATATATTAGTAAGTAAAAGTATATATTTACAAATATGTTTGTGGAGACTGATTTTATATTTTATATGAGACACGACAGGTTGGTTTATAAAAAGATTAGTGGAAAAAGAAGAAGGTGAAAAAGATTAGATGTACTAAGTAGTGAATAGAGGCCACCAGTGCTCCTTCTCCGGACCCCTCAGAGTGATTTTTGCAGGCCTGCAACAATGTCACCACCAGAGGCCTCGTCTCATTTCGTCATTTCGTTCTCACCACATTATCGCACACGCAACGCGTTCAAAAAGTCTCCTAGTGCTTCTCATTCCTGCCCAGCGACTCCACAAACAACCAAATAGATTCAAAGCGGCTTTTAATCAAGCAGGTGAAGGAACGAGGACCAAATGAAAACCCTTGGAATGATTTGTTGCTTCTATGGTTATTAGCACAAATGTATTTTACAGGTTACGCTTCTGTGTTTTTTTTTTTAAGATGACAATATGGTCATATTGAAATTCTCACTTCCAAAAATACAACCTCTTTTTTTTGTGGAATTGTTTTTCTTAAAAAAAAAAATTTTATTTAAAAAAAAAAAAAGATTTCTTCAAATATGGACTTAAAAATATCTACGATTTTCCAAAAAATTGTTTTTCACAACACACCTTGAAGATTTTCTTTTCAAAATTAGTATTTTCCCCAAAAAATACTGGAAAAATAACATTATTGCATAAAATGTGACATTTTATCTAAAATCGTAGTTTATTTTAACAAGTAAGAAGTTGCTACATTCATTATTATAAACTGAGAAAATAACTTTTTTCTAAAAAAAAAAAAAATCTTGAATAATGTTTTTTTCTAACAACAAATACAACCTTTTCCAAGAAAACGTGACTTTTTATTTTGATTTTTTTCCTTTGGAGAAAAAAAAAAGTACATTGAGATTGATTTAAAAAAAAAAAGACTTTTCCTCAGAAAATTTGACTTTTTCGGCTTGGAAAAATCTGACTTGGAGAAAAAAAAAAAAAAGCAAAAAATTGACAACATTTGCAGTTTTGGTTGTTTTTGGGACTAAAAACAGAAACAAACTACTAAAACCTGCCTCTAACCCTGCAAACCCCCCCAGGAAGTTGACCAGAGCAGCACAATTTTATTTTTATGATTTTCCACTTAAAAACATGCAAACGTCTCCGTATTGGATCTGTGAGGAAGCTCGACGCAAGCAGCAGCACACAACACGGCCCGTTGACAGCGTTGACGCAAAGCCAACGAGGACGCAAATGAGTCCAAAAGAAGAAGAAAAAAAAAAACAACAAAACATGAAACGGCTCTCAGGATGGACGCAAGCTGGCTGGCCGGCTCGCTGGCGGCCAGCGCGGAGCCTTTGTCACCCACGTGAGACGGACATTGTTAGCAGATAGTTGCCAGAGGACGAATCAAGTCCTCCCGACTGTGAGAACTTTGACACGGCCAAACGGAGAGCGGGAGCAGCCAATAACCATATAAAAGCAACACAAAGGACTTAATTGCAATCACTCAGCCTTTTTTATTGTATGGCGGGGGGGTGGGGGGGGGAGTTTCACCACTGACAACAGCAAACATTTCAAGGTGAGGACGACCCGAGTCAACGTCGGCGCAGAAACAAGAGAATGAAGAAGAGGAAAAGGTCAGACCAAATGTCGCCTCCGTAATATTGCAGCATTTTGCTCGGGAAAATAATGTGACTTTCTTTCTCAGAAAATGAGAGGAAAGATTTTCAAATTCCCCCCAAAAATTTGTTTGAAAAATGTATCTCTTGAAAAAAAAATTTTTTTAAAGTTTTACCCCCCAAAAAATGTTTTTTTTCCTCGAAATGTTGTCAAGTTGTTTCTTGAGGAAAAAAAACTTTTTAGTTTAAAAAAGTTAATTAAATGAAAAAAACATTTACCTCCAAAAACTTTTTTTTTTAAGTCATAAAAAAGTTTCAACTCCACAGAAAAGTCTCAAATGGCTTCACAAAAACAAATATTTGCGACACCCCCAGACCTAAGCGACAAAAAGGGAACAAAAAAATGTCACAAAAAGTAAATCAAAAAAAAATTTCTCGCCCCTCAGAAAGTGCAACAATGTTCTATTTTTTTCTTCTTAAAACTTCTCCTGTTCTCCATCACCATTTTCTTAAGTGCTTAACCTCTTCACGGCCACGAACAGCTGGACGGGTCCACAAAAAGAAAAAAAAAAAGAAAAGAAAAAAAAAAAACATCACAAAAATGCCACTGCACTGCTCCTTTTTCTGAAATCTTTTAATCAGAGATGCAAGTAAACTTTTAGAGATTTTTCATTTTGTGCTGACTCCGAATCAGCCCTCATTTGTTTGATTTTTATTCAAATAATAAGAATAAAAAAAGATTATTAAGGAATGGCCGAGTAACGAGATACTCCTTTTTTTCCAGAAAGTTCGTATTTTTAAATGAAAACGCATGATATAATCTCTTGTACTTTTATAGATCGCACAAAATTTAAATATGTAAAGAAAAAAAAAACAATTTCATTTTTTAAAAACAAAACGGATGACGTCATTCTCAGAAAAGACTTTCTTGTGTGAATAAAAAAAGTGACCTTACGAGTCAGTGTGGAAAAGTGGCGCGGCCGTGGAGGCAAATTTGAGCTTTGAGGTGCGAAACGCGTCGCCCGCCTTGAATGCGAGGGATGTTTATCGGAATGAAACGCCAAGAGAACTCGGCGACACCTGCAAAGCCGCCTTTTGAAGTGCCTGCTTGTATTGTTGCGGCCAACAAAGACCTCTCGGCACCTCGGACGGATAACGGGGGTTGCCATACGGGAGACATTTTCATGCACTTGAGCCTGCGTGTGTGCGTGTGCGTGTGTGTGCGTCAATCACGTGTTACAGTAGACGTATGATGTGGTGGTGCGGCCCTGACGTGAGGTTACTGGGGCCGCCTGAAGGCTATGACGAGGGGTCATCAGCGGATCAGAGGTGCAATGGGGAGGAGGCAGACATGATCACTCATTAGTCACCTTCTTACGTGCGTGCGTGCGTGCGTGTGTGTGTGCGTGTGTGTGTATTCGCAAGCAGTTGAACAAGTGAGATGAGCTCACCTGCATCGCCAGCAGCGGTTTCACTCATCTGTCGTCTCATTTAGGCAGTGACCGCTCACATTTTGGAGCAAAGGCAGGAAGTGGCCAATCAGAGGGGGCCGTTTTCCTGACATTTGCATTTTATTGGGAATACAAAGCAAGGATGAATGTGTTCAGAAATGCAAATGTTTTATTTTTTCCCATGTATAATATTTGAACGTGCAAGTATCAATCTATCAGCTAGCGAATGTCACATGACCAAACTGTGATGTCATTTTCAGTCGACAGCAAGTGAACGAGACGGATAAAAACATTTTGTCAGCTAATTCGCGTTACGCAAACGCAGTATTAATCAGAGGACGTTGTTAAGACGCATCATATTCAACATATTCTTGTCAAGAACATTTTTGGACTTGATTTCCCCTTTAAGAAATTCAAATTTGATATCGTTGCTGTTCTGTGTATTTTTTTTATTTCTACTTGAACAGGCTTTTGTGTCACAGATGCCTTTAATTTTAAAAATGACAAAATTGGACAGATGTTTTTCACAGAATAGCGACAATTAGCAATTGAAATTGAAAAATCTAACAAAATGTCGGTGTACTTGGCATTTATGCGACCATTGAAAAATCATTTTAAAAAAAGTTACTCACTACTTGATGAATTTACACGCAACCTGCGGACACGGCGGCCGCGACCCGAGTGGGCGAGATGGAGCGTATCAATGACAAGGTGACAAACGGGGTTTGCACGTCGGCGGGGGGGGTGTGGAGGAGCGGGGTTATCATTAGCGGGGCCTGGCGCTGGCCTCGGCGAGTTCCAGTAATTAGCTGACAAAGGGCGGCGCTTGCCTTCCCACTGCTTTTCCCACACTACACTGCAGGCTCAGAATTCCAATCGGCCCCAGACCTGCAATCTCCTCGCTTTTTAGACGGCAAATTACTGACAAGTTCCATTCTTCACAGCACTGTAATTGCTTTTTAGTGTTGTTTTTATTGAGGCCTACGCATAACCCCCCCCAGCCCCCCCCACCTCCTCGTTGCTGCCTCAATAAAGTCAAACCGGGGAGGCTGCGAAGGGGGGCGAAGGGTTAATATAGATAACATTAGCCCCCTAATTGGAAGGTT
Source organism: Idiotropiscis lumnitzeri (assembly GCF_059441095.1). Taxonomy (NCBI): domain Eukaryota; kingdom Metazoa; phylum Chordata; class Actinopteri; order Syngnathiformes; family Syngnathidae; genus Idiotropiscis; species Idiotropiscis lumnitzeri. The sequence continues at coordinate 19,853,124 of NC_142402.1, forward strand.
TTGGTCAGCAGGGGGCTCGGCATTTTGATTTTTTTTTTTTTCATCATTTCCGAGTCGCGCAGAAGAGACGAGCGTGTCTTTGGCTCAGCACATCGTGTCCTGCAAGTGTCACTCGCTCACATGGATTCTTTGCGCGACAAGGTCGGCGTCACAATACAAACCCGCTTGAGCGGAGAAAACGTTTCATTATGGCGCTTTGAAAGAGACACCCAACATTCTTGGCTTGCGTCGAGCCGTTTTGCTCCGTACGACACTGCGTGTCCACTTCGCTGCGTGGCCGGGACAAATGTTCATGACGAGGGAAAAAGAAAAAAGGCGTTGAGGAAATATTCTTGGAAATGTCAACGGAGGATTTGACACTAATTACTGGGATGTAAATCATGCACAGAAGCAATTTCAAATAACATATTTGAAATTTATATGGTCATGATCATTATTTTTGTCCTTCATTCATACATTGTCGATATATTTTATTTCAAATTACTGGCACACAAATTTATTTGTAGGTAAAACTCAATAAAAGGCTAATAATACGAAAACGTATTGATTTTGCTAATTATTTTAACAAATAAAAAATGTTCATTTTAAAAGACATACACATCAAATAATTACAATTTGTGTAATTTAATTGTATAAAATAATATTTTAATTATTAAATAAAATGGAACTTAATCACGATGGTGTAATAAAAATTAATAAATCAATAGAAAGAATATTTAAAAAATGATGAATACAATATATATCATTTAACCTTTCCTAATAAAATAAAAATCTCCAATTTAAAAGTTGGATAAAGACAATAAGTTACCAATTTATTATTTTTGTTTCCTTGCATTCACATTTTTGAATAATTAAATGATGTGACTCTGCCAAAAACTGTTAAAATAATTGGGGATTTTTCTTTATAGTTACTTTGATTTTGTTTCAAATTTTTATTTTTAGATTCAGTTCATTTTTAGACTAATTTTGTTGTAGTTTAGTCTTTATTAGATTTAGTATTAGTTTTTTTTTAATATATGGAGTGTTTGTCCAGTGCAAGATAAAAAAAAAGGTCATTAAGTATTGTGTAATAAAGTATACTACAATTCTCAAAAAGCTGTTTTGTTAGAATTAGAGTTAGTTTTACATTTGACATTTTTTTTCAAAGCATTCTTGTGTTTATTTTATTTCTTTAACAAAAATTGTAGCAATTTCATTCGTTTTAAACCTTGCTACCAATGCTAAATCAGAAAGGTTATTTGTATAAATGCAAATAAAAGCCCAGCATTGCCTTCAAAAGCTTTGTAATAGTGTGTAACACATTTTTTTTACGCATGCCTGCGGGGCCCCCGAGCGTCATTTGACTCAGGTAGCGATCTAATTTGCCCGTGCCCTTACGTGTCCGTCGTGATGTGAGCGCGATCGGTTTGACACCGCTGACCCCGTCAGGCGCGTCAGGCAGCCGGTCGGAAGCGTTCAATAAGGTGCCGCGACAAGCCCGCTAATGCGTTAGCACACCAGCGCCAGCCACAAATGAGAGGCTGCAGTAGACTGCGCAGCCTGGAGGCAGACAGGTGCGCCACACGCAAATAGGCCTTCTGTCTACATGAAAACAATGACTCAGAAAATTGGAGAATGATATCACGGAGTGTGAACATCAACATGTTTTGATGACGCAGGGCCCGTTGAGAATGTTGAAAACAATTTGAAACGTGTTCATCGTCGTGGAAACTTTGGATAATCGACTTTATTCAGATCGGATCGGCTGATGTTTTGCATTTCATGCACGTTTTGGGATCGGCCTGGTGAAGTAAAACATTAGAGCTGCAGTTTTTTTTCACACCCGCAAATTAATTTTGGTCCCCATTAAAAGATTTTGTCGCGACTTGCCAATATTCAACACGAGGACCAGTGTGGGGACCAACCTTTTTCCGCTCACGGACCAGTTCATGCAAGTCCGAAAATAGTGCTGTCGGTTGTGCGTTTAATATTAGAGTGAGGCGACAATTAGCGTAGACCGAAGTACCGCGGAGTAATCGGTTACTCTTCAAAGTTAAATATTTTTCAGCCTCGAATAATAAATACACCGGAACTAATGCAAGATTTTTTTTTCTCTTTCATTTATTATATAAGTGGCCCGCGGACCGGAAGTTGGAGACCACTGCCGAGGACCACGAGTAGCCCGTGGGGCCGCTTTCAAAAATAACTCACCAGTAGTGGGGCAATTGTGATTTCCCAAGTCTGATTTTCTTTTTATCGGCTGAATCAATCGGACTTTTTTTTTTTTTTAAAGAGAATCGAATCCAATTTATGATTCAAACCGACAGCCGAGCTTTCAACTTTCAGAAGTTGTCTCACCCTAATTTCGAGTCCTCAATTGTTTTCGTAATGCGCAATACCTGAAGAAAAGCCACTTGAGCTTGAGGATAACGTGCATTAAAACGAAGAACCGCAGCGTGGTTGTGACGCGCGAACCGCATTCAGCAACAGCGCCAGCTTCCTCATTGGCTCTCCTTCTCCTCCTGCGGCTCGGGCCAACCACACCGAAAAAGATTTGCAATCGTCAACATCGAACAAGTCGAACACGGGAGGGGAAATCACACTTAACGGTAGCACGCGCCTCACCGCAGGATAATCACTCGGGAGAAGTCAAATTCCCAACCACTAATTATCCAATTACATTTAACTGTGTCCTGTTATGTCAGAGTTGGGTTTTTTTCTCTCTCGGTTAGCCATGACTTGTATTTTTTCTTCTCCTTATGTCCCTTTCGTGGCAGTATAGCGGTCCTGAACATTTATTGCGCCCCAGACCGGTTTCACGTTAAGACATACTTGGACAGACCGGCATAGAAAGATCGCAAGATTTTTCCCTTTAGCGAGCAGGCCGGTCTCGTCTTGTGACGCCGAGCATATAGCGTTTTATAAAAAATATTGAACCATATTTTCATTTTAGATGGAGCTGTGGATGAAATAGTGAAGCTGGTGGTAGAAATGCGATGAAATCTGCCTGGCAACAGAAGCTAGCTGAATTCTCATTGGATACAAACTCATCTAAATATTTAGATATTAACGTGTATCATAAATATGATCATGAGTTCTTGATTTTTGGCCTTGAAGGCCTTGACCGCCCACCACGACCATTTAATGGTCCCGGGACGGCAGGGATTAGAAAACAAATCTGCATGCACGGCAAACGTGAATCAACTTCACTTCTCATTCCAAAGAAAACACCTTCACTCGCCATTTCGTTTCATCTCGCAAAGACTCTTTGATCTTCGAAGCAACTTTCCAAAAAGGCTCACCCACAAGTTTGTGAATCTCGGCTTTTGAGCAACGGACCATGCGGCTCACATCGCAACCAAGTCACCCTCCGCCACCAAATCCACTTCCCTGGCACGGTGCTCGTCTTTACCTTTATGGCCTTGCCAGGAAGGCCCACATCCTGGAAGGCAACAATTGGCGCATCCTGACATCAAGAGGCCCCCGTGTCTTTTGGGAAGTCGCGCATCCTGCGAGGGCTCGTCTCAAACCTTCTGTCACGGATGTCCTACGATGTCGCTCATTGACTCTCGTGTTCTTCAGCCACTTCGACTTCGATGGATTGAAGGGTGACAGCGAACGTAGAATGTCCACTTGACCCGATAATAGGCAGCCGGTGCCACTTATAACAAAGCAGCTCCAAAACAGAACCAAGACCAAGCTTTCGGACAGGAGGGACTAAATTTCTTGCCGAATATCTTGATAATTATCGAGATTTCATTGTAACCGACGGCGATTTGAAATACTCTGGGCGGCGCTTCCGCCATGTCTCAAGCCTTCCAACACATTTCGCCAGAATACATTGATAGTCTTGAGTTTCCATTCCATCCGGCACCGATTCGAGATATCCTGAGGCCAAATGTAGCAAAGCGGCGCCAGAAGATAGCCAAGATGAAGATTTTTGGCCCCGGGCAACACATTTGACTTCAGAATGCCTTGATAGTCTTGAGATTTCAACGTCTCCTGCACAGATTCAAGAAATCCTGAAGTGGCAAAGCAGCCGCAGAACACAAGTGAGCCTCCATTCTTTTAGACCTGAAAAATCTCCACTTTGGTCTCATCTGTTCCGAGGATATTCTCCCAGAACGTTGCGTCTCATCAATATGCAATTTGGAGTAGAAAGGAAGCACCGATTTTGTGCGTATACGGACGTGACGGCGCACTCGGAATCAAACGTGTCCGCATGTAGCCGGGGCGGAGTGTAAAATCGTATGTAAATCCGCTTAGCAAGCTTTTCAATCAGCACACAAAGGTGATTGGCAGACGACACCGCCGCACATTGATCCTTTGCCCTCGGCCTGTCTCCCTCCGTGGCGCCCCCTACTGTGAGAGGCGTGGGGTACGGTGCCCGCTGGCTCCAGCTCCAGCCAGCGCGGATCCTCTCATGGCGGCCGTAATAATGTTCGGTTTGTTTCCTGCCTCTTTTGGAGCCTTTGGCCCGAGCCGTCATCCTGAACACGAGACGCAGAGGGAGGCATCCCATGCCTGTCCCTCCAAGTTGCGTTACGTCTCGGACCGAATCGGACCGTTTTTGGCGCAATACTGAAGCCAACCATTTTTTATTTAATTTATTTTTTAAAACTACATTAAATGACAATTACTCTCTCAACCTGATGTGTCCTGCTCGTGACTAAACTGGCAGAATATGGGCCACTGCATTCCCATGCCCCTTGCTGAGTGTTTTTTATCCCCACTTAGCGGGGAGCAAGGCCCCTACTGAGTTCCCTCACCCTCGGAAGCCTCTTTGACCCCCCCGGCAGGCCCTCCCCACTCCTTCACTCAGTCATACATTCATATTGCTCTGATATGATGTGCAGCGATATGTTTTGAGGGTATTGGGGGGCCCCCATCGGGGACAAGGTGCTCTCAGGGGAAACGATTTAAGAGGGATTTAACGAGACCATGACATTTTGCTCGCGTGCGTGCAGGAGATTTGTCGAGCGATCAGAATTTGTCGGTTTGCTTTTTTAGACTGGATAGAGTGGGAGTTGGGGGGGTCGGGCGTATGTTCACCCCCTACTGTCCTATTTATAGTCCTGTGTCCACCCATCACAACTGTCAGTATGTGCTGAGATATGACGGCGAAAAGGTGCAAAGAACATGTCACGCGGAGCAAGGAAATGATGGATTTAACCGGACCTCGAGCAGCTTGGCGACGAAGGATGGCGGCGTGGCGCTAAATCTCGATTTTGACCGGGGTGGAGTAAGTTACTGAAGTATTTTTCAAATATATATTCGCTTTCAACAAACATGCAGTTCTGCTGGCTGCCTGAAGGTGTTCTTTGCGGAATAAATGTCATTTAGAATCATGTTGAAAGATTTGCACCAGGGCCACATTTGACTTTTAAAAGGGGCAGATGGGCCAGGACATTTGTAAATGAGGCTTGAAAAAAAATTTAAAAAAAATAAATAAATAATTGATAATATCATACAAATTAAATAATTAAAAAATCTATTCATACTTAACTTAATTCGATGTAATGAAGTACTTATTAAATGAAGATAAATAAGTCAAATGTATGTGAAGAAAATTCAAAGAATGCCACATGCGGCCCGCGAACCACATCTTGACCACCATTGACGAGGATTTTGAAAATGTTCAATAATTGAAAAGTTGGATCAAAAGATTCCAAATGACAAATTGCAGACAATTTCCATCTCATAATGAATGTCTTCTATGGCTGTTTTTCAGACTCCTGCTCGTGAGTTTGCAAAATTATTTAAAAAAAAAATATTTTTATGTCGTAATATTTTGGAAAAGGGCATCCCTACGATTTTGGCCTGGCGCGCTAATAAAAGAAGCAAGATAAACTAACGACTCCTCCTTAACTTAACTTTGGCGGAGTTAAAAGCTCCGATGCGATGAAATATCACCATTTGAAATTTGATATGACTTTTGTTTACAAAAGGCACACATACTATTTCAGAAATAAAGTCTGTCATTATTTTATTTTTTTTTTATCAAAAACAGATTTTTGAGGGCAGAAAGGTTTTGGTGAATGAAGGAATGGTTTCCAGAATAAGAGGCATACGGTAGCCTCACAAGAATAAAGTTTATTTTGGTTTCTTGTTTACCAGTTAAACTATGACTTTTCTGCTTTGTGAACTTCAATTTAAAAATCGTAAAAGTAAGACTACATCATGGAAAAATGGCATTATTCTCATAAGATTAGAATTGTTTTGGTCCTGACAAAGCAATAAAAAAAAATAAAAATAAAAATAAAAAATCCCTGCGTTTGTCATCGGAACTTTACAACTTTTTATCTGGCTGCTGCGCCACATACTGAATCGGACGTTAGTAACGTCAGTTAACATCTGAAATGCTAACGCTAACTGCGTGACATTTTCTCTTGGCAAATCCCATATCACAAAGTTTACATTCTCTCAAACTATAAAATATTGGCATATTCGCCTATGGCGTACCATCGTTAAAGCAGGCTCGTTCGTATTTCTCGTCGCTGTTGTGCAACTGTACGCTATTTCATTGTCAGCCAACCTGACAACGTATAGCGGACGTGCCATCGAAATCGGCTGACGTGGGACAATCGAGTGTAAACTAGAACGCAGCCGAGCAATGAGTGGCCCGAGTGTGCGTGAAGTCACCGGAATGACAGAGGAAGCATTCAGATGCAAATGTCGCTTTCCAAACCGGTCAAGAAAGCACAAAGCTCCCGACTCAACGCCTCTTCATTCTTTTAAACAACAAGCATGCAACACAGAATGTGACAAGTTTTTGACGTTAAAAAAAAAAAGTGAACATTTTAAGAGAGTTTTTTTTTTTTTTTTTTCCTAATCAGCCATTGACTCTGACGAGATTTGACGGACCGCTTTTATTGGCTGACCACCACCTGAACCGAAAGGAAAAGACCATTTGTTTTGTTTTGCTTTGTTTTTTTGGAGGGGGGAATCGAGAATTCTTTGACTGGGTGTCTTCAGCATGAAATTAAAGGATGAGGCAAAGAGCGAGAAAAAGTCAAGAGTGGTTTTGAAAACCGCCAAGTGTATCTGTGTGTGTGTGTGATTTATAGAAGCCAATTTCAAGTTGTTTACCAGCGAGGTCAGTGGTATGACTGTTTACAAAACAACAACGAGCTAAGCTAACATCACCGCTCGCATTGTTCCTAGTCCTCAGACTTCTTTTTTTGGAACGTATTGAAGTCATATTTTGGACTGAGCCATAAAAGATGACACGGCCGATTTTGGACGGATGGCTAAGGAAGAGTGGAAGACTTTTTACAAGACGTGGCGACATGCCCTGGACAGAGGGATCGATTACGAAGCGATCTAAAGTCGGCGCTGTTGCGTGACAAAAGCGAAAAGTCAGCCAACATCTATTTCCTCTTCTCCTTCTATTCTTTTGGCCCTGTGACACCATGCTACCTCTCACTGCTCAGACACTGTCACACGTGTGGCTTGCTGTGTCGCTCATGAGGAGCACACAAAGAAAACTGTAAGAACCGAAAGAACGCCATATGCACGCATTTGGATTTGTTTGCATGTGTTGGGGTCTAAGTTCACGTTTAAAATCGGTTTGCGTGCACTTCAGTAAGTTTATGTTGACTTCTTTTTTTTTTGAATGAGTACAACTGACTGAAAATAAAATATATTCACTCTAAACAATGATTGAGAAGTAATTTTCAAGAGGAGTCTCCATTGTAAATCATTTTTGTTTCCGGATAAACAACACCCACATGAATGACAACAATGCGTGCAAATATGCTGAAAGAGATCTCAGGCTTGGCAGGGCCAAACACAAATTATGGTTTTGGGGGGGGCAGTGTTATGACCCTTCTCTGTGTGGTCCGTCACCAGCTCATAAACTCCACTGGCCTCCTGCTGCCCCCCCTGCTGGGGGTAGCCGGCATAGTTGACCCTGGTTAAAATTCAACTGGCTCCTCAATGAGCTCTTTTTTTTTCCTCAATGACCTGCTCTGCTTAAAAAGAAAAAGGAAGTGGATTGATTGTTGTTTAAAACACAGCACTACTACTAATACCTTTGCTGATTTACTTGGAAATAATAGTAGGTTTGTGTTCTTAGTCATTATTAATATTTATTCTGATTCAAGATTTAATGTTCAATGCTCATTTTTAAAGTGGTAAAAGAAAAATACACTATGAGAGTAGTGGTAATCTTAAAATAAAGTGGCATATTTTAAGATGTTTTCCCATTTTTATCAAAATATTTTTATTGAATATGTACAGCTTGTATCTAAAAAACACAGATCTTATATATACGACTGTTCTCGAAAATATAAACATGTTCATCTAAAGAATATATATGTTTTGTTGTTGTAATGTAAAAAAATATACACTACTTTGATCTTGGGGGGGTTGAACCTGTCAAAATCACATGACATTTTACGTCGAAAACTTCTTTATACTCGATGGTATATACTTTTTTAAATATAGGAACTTGCCCACAAAACTGTGCACCTTTATTATTATAAAATTACTTTAATTAGAGTGAAGAATTGTATTTATTTTTTTTTACTCCTTTTTTAAAAACAGCTATGCCTAATGAAGTGCCCCTTTTGACCACAGGGGGCGATGTCCCGCGGAAAGGACGGAAGGAACGCGGAAGAGAAGCCACGGCGGAAGTTGGGACGTGTCAAATTGTCGCCATTTCCCAGTTGAAGGAAACGCCTCGAAGACGCCACAGCGTAAAAGTTCCCGGTAAGTGATCAGCTGAGAAACCACTTCAACTTCGTCTTTTCTCGCGTCGTGTTTCGTTATAAACGAGGCGCAGCGTTGATTACAAGCGGCCGAGCTAAAAGCTTATCTACGCAAGCTGTTAAATGCTAACCTAACCGGTTGAGTAACTTTGCCGAAGCGTAAAATCGTCTGTTTTCGTTAAGGCACCAAGTTTAAATAACCACTCAAATGAGTGCCGCTGTAAAGTTTAGTTCGCGACATAAAGTTTTTTTGCTTCCGTGATGACTTGATGTTGTACTTGTCAATTGCATCCATATTAGCATTAGCATTAGCACTGAAAACAAGCGGCTTATTTCCGTGTAATTTGATATTCGACTCGTCATCGACACCAATCGGTGCTTATTTGGTTTTAACGTTCTTACTTTATTTCCATGTATTTCAATATTCAAGTATTCATCATATATGCTTGGGTGTTGTTTTTAATAGCGCTTCCCATTTCTGCGACGTCACTTGAGCGCGTCGCGCAACCAGTCGATGCGAGAAGATTCAGACATGGGAAACATGATTGCAAACCTGTTTAAATTCTTGGGCAAAAAGGAAATGAGGATCCTCATGGTGGGCTTGGATGCCGCTGGCAAAACCACCATTTTGTACAAGCTCAAACTCGGGGAGATTGTCACCACCATTCCAACAATAGGTAATTCACATTGATGTTTGTCAGTGTTTTGGGTAAGAACATTTATAACATGATCGTACTTTCTGCTTGGCAGGTTTTAATGTGGAGACGGTGGAGTACAAGAACATCAGCTTTACGGTGTGGGACGTCGGCGGTCAGGACAAGATTCGGCCGCTGTGGCGTCATTACTTTCAGAACACGCAAGGCATGTGTGAAAGCATCACACTGTATTCCATGGAAATGATGTAACTGTTGTGCCGAATAAGCACATTTTTTACAGAATGTTCTAAACCCACGCAGGGAAACTAGTTGTTTCTCTTTTCAAACATCTCTAATGTGGCTTGTCTCACTGCCTCACTTTAGAGAGCTCACTGCTCTGAAAACGGATGCAGTGACAGACAAGACACTGTCATGGTTTAAAGTTAACAGTATGAATTACTGAACAAGTAATGCTGTCTTTTTATAACTTTGGTATAATGTAGGAGAAGTAGCTGTGAGGAGCATGTGCTCACCGCATATCTTTTGGCAAATATATTGGTAGCTAAGAAGGATTAATTCGATACACTGTTTATAACAGTATCACAGCTGCTCGAGGAGAAAACGCCCTTTTGCACAAGTTTTGTTTGTTTGTGTGTGTGTGTGCGCGTTTACCCCACCTAAAGTGTGTTTCTGTCGCAGGTCTCATCTTTGTGGTGGATAGCAATGACAGAGAACGATGTAGTGAGGCGCGCGAGGAGCTCATGAGGATGTTGTCGGAGGACGAACTGAGTGGCGCTATGCTATTAGTTTTTGCTAATAAACAGGTGAGCTGGTTGCCTGAATTTGTTTTCAGAGTTCTGATTTACGTGCATGAAAATAGCACAACAAAATCGTACAAACGCCCCCAAGTATGTTCAACATCAGCAGACTTGCACAAGGAGAAAAACAATCTAAATGTCACCAACCATTAATTTCCATTTAGTTTTCCAAGACCCTTTTCAAGCATTCTCGTCCTGTTGGGTTTCATTTGAAATGAATGCGCTGTGGTGTTGCCAGGACCTGCCCAATGCCATGACGGCAGCTGAGATCACAGACAAGCTGGGTCTTCACTCCCTACGCGGCCGACAATGGTACATCCAGGCGACCTGCGCCACAAACGGGGAAGGCCTCTACGAGGGACTTGATTGGTTGTCCAACAGGCTCAAGAATAACTAACAGTCACCTCATTATTATTTTTTTCTTTACATTCTGCCTTTACTGAGCGATTGTTACCGCAGACATACTGGACGACTACTCCGTTCGGCCAAAGCTGACACGTTTGTATTTTTATGTAAGTCTAATAGATTTTGGTAATGGGCCAGCTTTACGTGACTTTTTTTTTTTTCCCTAGTCTGATTTGTTTGACTCTCAGTTGGGTGATTAATAAGGGAAGTGTGAAATCAACTTTTCCCAGCAGACATAATATCAATTGGTCAAAAAAAAATGCACTTGCGGCAATTTGCCAGATTATCAATCTCCAAGCTGCTTCCTATTTGTAAACACTGGAATGTTTTATGCAACATATCCTGTTGGAATGGCATTTTCTTTTTTATTTCGTCTGTCTCAGGTCCACGTTTGCCTTAAAGAGCATACACTAACTGAAAACCAATGCACAACTTTTCACACCTTGTACTGGTGGCATCGTGACAGTACAATGTCATGGTTGTCCTTAATGCCTTTTAGGAAGTAAGGCAAAGCTTTTCAAAAGCAATACATATTTTTTCTACATTTTCTGCTTTGCACGTTGGCACGTTTGGTGTAGAGAGAAAACTATATTATGCCTTCATCCAGAAAGAAAAGTGTTGCCTCTTGTTTTTCCCTCACTGTTACTGCACAGCTCTTAATATATCCGGGGGTCGGGTGGTTTTGTGATTTATAACTTGACAGTTTTGATTTAATCTTTTGGTGTTGTGAGTAAAGAAGCACTGTAATTAAAGTGAATGGATTCAATGTATGTGAAAGTGATTTTTCTTTGTACTATGCAATAAAAGTGGTGCAATGTTCCAAAATTAACCGTGAATGCCATTAATCCGGAATGATTTGCTATTCTTTTAAGACACTTGCCTCAAACGGGGTACACAGTTTTTTTAAATGTGCAGAACACCACACAAGACGACGAAACGGGCTGTCCTCAAGTTGACAAAGCACAGCACACTAATCGCGTACTACCAAGACTGACCTGTGAATGAGCAAGATGCTACTGAATTTTTTTTGGGGGGGGGATTAAAGTAAGGCTGATATTTACTCTCCTTCAGCAGCAATTACTGTCCAGTCTTTTGGCTATGACACCACAACGCAATCTTTGGGCAGTTTGGCCCATTCCTATTTGCAGCACCTCTCACACTCCATCAAAGTGGATGGCGAGAATCGGTGCATAGCCAATTTCAGACCTTTCCAGGGATGTTCTTTCTGACTAGTCTGGGCTCTGGCTGGCCCATTTGAGAGACATTCATGATTGTCCTTCAGCCACCCCTTTCATATCTTGGCTGTGTGCTTTCGGGTCAAAGATCAACCCAGTCTGAGGTCACGCAAACCGAGTTATCCTACCTAAAAATGCTCAGCAAATGAAGTGGGGAATTACTTTAATTTACTTTTGGGTAGCTTCTATCTTGTCTCGATTGATGAACAGCTAAAGAAAAAAAGCGGGTGGTCATCGCTGCCCTCATTAGGTGACCCAGGGGGGAGCAATGTGCTGCCTGTGGCTGTAGGACACTTGAATGTTCAGCCTGAAGCAGCAAGTGACCTGCGGCGTGCACACTGCGCCGAGAAGGGCATTCTTGCAGGTTGATTAGGCTGCTATGGTTCAAGCAGCCAAGCTTAAAAAATGGAGGTGGTGGCAAAGGGGCGGGGAGGACAAGTCCAGGGCTGCTCATAGGGAGGCTTTGTGTGGGCCGTCCTCTCCTGCTGCTCCATCAGCTTGGTTTGTGTGTGGCACGCTAACGCATTAAAAAAAAAAAGGGGGGGTCTTCAATGAATCCCTTGCTCTTTTTTTTTTTTTTTTTTTTAAGTGCCCCCCCCCCCCCCCCCTGCTCAGAGCACATCATGCAAACACAACACAAGGCTCAATTCGGAGCAGCTCTGACAATGGAAGTGTACCAGTCGGAGGCGCGAACCTTGAAGGGATTAAACCGGTCTCTAGTAGCATTATTGAGGGGCGGGGGATGCCTACAAGTTCCAAGTCATCATTTACAACTGATTTTATTTTTATATTAAATGCTAAATTTAATTGATTTTGTTCAAGGCTCAAACTAAATGATTAACTGCACGGGTTATAATTTAAGTCTGATTTTAACTTAAGAATCTCTTTTCCACTGGATAATAAAAGAAAAACGAAATAGAACGACTCACCCTGTGAAGACAAGTCACAAAAAGTAGAATCTGCTCATTTTATGATGCCCGCTGTCGGCCGCAGTCTGCCTCCTGAGAGTCGACACGACTTTAGCGTCGCTAAATGTCCGAAACATAACCAGTCGGGGTTGGTGTGCACATTCTTGCTCTTGTGCGCTTCGGCCTGTGTATGTGGAGTATCGATTGGAAGGGTGTTTTTGATTTTGGGACTGATGTCATTTTTACATGCAAACCCAAGTGTTAAATGTTAACGTCAAAGAGGCATTCCTTCAATACAAGCATACCACAACCACTCTAAAATAAAAGTATAATTACGTAAAACTACTCACCGTTTCAATACGCCGCTTGACACAGTGGTTCCGCTGTCATTTTCTTTGCGCGTCGTCACCCTTTCAAGTATAGGATATTTGGGTTAGCATCTGTTTGGTAACATCACAAGGATGTCTTAACCTTTGTATGATAAAAGTCAACTCAATTCAAACGACTCACCCTTGGATGACGCCTGACACAGTGGAGATTGTTGGCCAGCTTCTCTGGGTCATTTTCATGCTGGCGTTACGCTTTTGTGACATTCGGGTTAGCGATTTGCTTGGTCAAACCAGTACAGGGATGTCTTAAACATGTTAATAAAAGTGCAATCAAGTAAAATTACTCAACTTTTGGAGAGAGTTGAAATAATGGCGAACCTCTCTGGTCCTTTTCATGCTTGTCATTAGAGGTGACGCGTTACGATTTCAGCGAAATAATATTGACGTCAGTATTTGCGTAGTAACTGTAAAAATATACCTTCTTAACAACTGTATAAACATAAACCAAAAGTAAAACTACTCACCCTTTGAAGACGTGTGACCTAATGGAGGTTGTTGGTGAGCTTCTCTGGTTGTTTTCAAATTATAGTTATACAGCTTGTGCATTTAATGCAATTGACAATCAGTCGAATAAATTCAATTGATGTATTTAATGTACTCAGTCAGATATACTTCCTGATCTGTGGCAATCTGAGGTATCGTGTTAGTCGTAAGGCTTAGTTAGTAAGATGGCAAAAAATAACTAAAGGCCAATTCTGAATGTTATTTCGAAGGTTTAATCATTGTGATTGCGGGTAAAAAACAACAAATCGGTCATAAAAGGCCATCAACAAAAATGGCCCTCAAAGCCTCCATTAGGTAAATGAGGTCTTCAGGAGCGGTCAAGCTTCTGAAGAGCGTCTTTATGAGAGAGCGAGTGGGAGGGGCGGGGTTGGCGAAGAAGCACATTAGCTGTCCGAGTCAGTGTCGTGGCGTCGCCTGCGGCTTTGTGCGGCACCGCCAGGGGCCGTCTTGTGGCCCGAGGGGTTACGGGGGACAGGGGACCCCCCGTCTGAGGAGTCTGTGTCGTGGCGCTGCTGTCGATGATGGGGGCGTGGGGGCTGCTGCTGTGCCTTTGCTCCCCCCCTTGAATGGCTGTCATGGGGTCTGGCTCCACTCTGACTGTGGTATGATGGATTAGGATGGTGGTGGTCCTTTCGGGACCTGAAGAGCAATAGACAGCAGATAATCGGACTGCGGCTTCTCATCCGCTCTTCAATCATGAAAACTAACCGTTGCAATTGTTCTGCGAAGGCAGACATTTTGGAGATAAGAATCCAAGTTGCCTCCGTAGAGTTGTGTGCGTTCTATTACTCTCACATCGGATGAAAGAATTTTGTCAATAGTAGCATTTTTTTCATCTCCAATGTCAATGTAGAGACAGGCTCGGCTCAGCTCAGTGAAAGAACAAATTCATATAATAAGAATTAGTGGAATACTTCATTTATTTTGGTAGTTACATGTAAAAATTAAAACTGAATGACCTAATTTTTTTATACACTTCATTATTACACCAAAAGCTAAGAAAAACTTCCAGACATAATAACTATATATAATATAAGACACCATCAAAAAGCTTTTGCAGATAATAGAGAAATTAGGGATGAATTGCCATTTCATGACTCTGGACAATGAGTTCCACTTTTCAAACTTTACTGATATAAATAAATGTTTCAATAATATTTTAATACTGTATATTATTTATATATTATTATTATTATAATCAAGCCTGATTTATTTTTCTTTAAAATTATTTTAAAAAAACAAAACAAAGTGTTGCATACATTGTACGCATTTGTTATATTTCCGAATAAAAGCCCCCATGTTAACTTTTGGAATTATTATTATTTGTATTAATAAATGCCTGACCGCCATGCACTTGAGTCAAATCCTTTTTGGACTGCCTCCGCTTTACTGGACAGCATCAGGCTCACAATTCGAGTCCACATTTTTAAAAAGTCAAGCACAGTGTGAGTGACGCCTTAGCGCCCTCTAGTGAAGCTTTTTCAATCCGCAGAAATGCATCTGAACGCAAAACACATGGTTTCCTAAAATGTGCTTGCTCGTAAACCAACCTCTTCCTGTCATCATCTGAATCCGAGGAGAATGAGTCACTTCTCTGCCTCTTCTTTTTCTTCTTCTTCTTTTTCTCCTTTTTGCTCTTCTTTTCTTTCTTTTTCTTCTTACTTTCCTGGCTAAAAAGATTTTAAAAAACAAAAGCTGTGAAGAGCCTGACTGCGACTGCAAAATGATTTTTTTCCAGACAAAAATGATGGACTCCACATTAGGCACACTTGCAGATGACTTGCATTTAAAAGCCTACCTTTAAAAAGATAAAGAACGCTCAACACCGGAAACGCATGTTTATTTTTGTATTGCACCGCAAACACCGACGCTAAAACTGTGAATAAATTAATATTTTTTTGATACAGCTCGTATTGTACTGATCGTAATAGATTATGCAAGTGTGGCTAATGTCGTGTGGTACAAATGCTTTCTCACCGTTGCTCTACCTCTACCTTTTCTGCACTCTCTGATGCCTTTGCAGTTGAGGTTTCCGTACGATTTGCAGTCTTATGGTGCTGAAAGTAACATCAGACAAAAAAAGATTTACTTGTCTCATGTCCCATCAAGTTGTAGATAATAAACCCTTACAAATAAAGAGCCAACTCAAAAGTAGAAATGTATGTCGTGGAACCACCTTCAAAAGTTGAACACAACCTGGAAAGTCACACAAAGTCATCATGCGTGACATGATGCGAGATGATTTCGTGAGAATTCAGCTCAGGCAGCATCCCGAGGATTGATTTATTTTTTTCTTGACTATTTTTTTTTAATTAATCTCAATTAGGAAGAAAATAGGAGTGTCAACCAGCATCATGGAGCAGATTGTGTTCACCTTTGGAGCTTTTCACAACAAATCCAAAAATATTTCTCAATGTTTGTGTTTGGCATTACTGTAAAAACTGGCAGGCCCAATTTAACGGCTTCCTTTTCCTTTTGGGAGAGGATCATTTTCCGTGAGCCGGCGCTGCAAATAGAGACATAAACACACTTGTCAGTCATCAGACTTGGGAGGAGGAGAACACGGCTCTCGTCTGCTTGTTGAGGTTGAATGTCAAGAGGAACATTGTTAATGGGACGCAATTACGACTGGGAAGTGGCCAGTCAGTGCGCTACTACACAATAAGCAAACCTGAACATCTTGTTCATTAAGTAGTGGTTAAATTTGCATTTTTGTATTACACTTATTTAAGAGTCTTTAAAAAAAATTCATACCATGACCCCCAAAAAAAAAAAAGAATCACCTGGAGCTTCCCAATCCAGAGAGCCGATCCACATTCTTTTCTTCACCATCATCGTCATCTCTTCGACACATATCTGCCAAATCCTGCGTGAATGTCGGCCATTTGGGTTAACGGATTTCTTTCTTCAAAATGGCAAAAAAGAAACTTTGAGGTCAAAGAAAACAAGATGGAATACAGCACCTCTTTTGTCAGTCCAGTGGGTTGTCTCTTTATAACCTTGTGACCTCTGTATTGACAATGACAACACATTACACTTTTAGACAGATTTATTCTTTTACCAATTACGGTAAAACTTTCCGTGTGGCACACTTACAAGGCAGCCATCAATGCGTCGTGTTCTGCAGCCTTGACAGCAGCGAGCTCCTCCTCTTTAGTCCGGGCGCGGCCTGTTTTGTCTTTAGCGTACCATGTCAGATCTTTTCCTTTTTGCCATCGACCCACTGGAGCCATGAGAGAATTTCCTGAAAGAAAGAACAAAAACACTAAAATGTGGAAAACTATTTTATCCATAAGAAATACAGCGTGTCCTCGGTTCTGTATCTTTAGCGCCAACATAATCCGAATTTGTGCCTGAGCCTGAAAAGACTATAGTTAATCACTCACCAACGCAAATGTAGTAGTTAAGTGATAATTGCTCTTACATCTAATACAGATCAGTGATGACCCAAAAGTGTGCCATGGGAGCTCAGGGTGTATTTGTATGACAAATATGATCACAAATATATCTTGCTTTGTCTACCTATGACGGCGATGCATAGTGATGGACAGAATACTTCAAATGTCTTCCATCAGATGGGAGAACCTTTTGCCATCCATAAAACAGAATAGTTCAAATATCTCAGCGAAAATATCAGATTTGTGTTTTGTTAATCGGGCCCACATTTCACACTTGTCACTGAAGTGATTGATATGAGATCATTATTTCAGTATTCATACTTTTTCTGACTGATTGGTTGTTTGTCTTGAGATTTTCCTAATGCAAAACAGAAACCTCAGCTCAATAAAGGCTGGGATGTAAATAACACCTTGAGTATGGGGAGAAAGGACAATGGCATATTTAGTTTGCACAATTCATCAATAATACAGTAAATATATATTTTTTAAAGCATGGCTTTATTTGACAGATCCAAATCACTTCGGGCCATCTGAGCATCTTGTAAATATTTCCAAGCAGTCTGATATCCTAGGACATAATTCAAATATAGTGTCAAATTCATATTATTTGAGTTAATGCAGCAATTCGCAAACACAGTGGCCAGCATGTTGACCTAGTTGAAAGGGGGGCTCAAATAGCGGAGCGGCTACGTGGATCAATTCTGGGTGGGCGATGAATTGGACTTAAGCGGAACACGGGACTAGTTAAAAACAAATAAGAATCCATCAAGAATCTCTGTGATGAAGGACACGGCGGTGGAAAGTAAGAAACACGCTAGGACGCCGCGTTAGCACGTTCACTAATTTATTAGCTCTTGTATGACTGCTTGTGCTTGCTATCTAGCTAAAACACGCTTGTTGTTAGCATTGCTTTGCACACTTACCCAGATAATTCTCTCGGTGTTTGTCTACCTTGACGTCATCCCAGTTGAACTGGTCCTGGCCTCCTCGAACCCCTCCGGCTCTCGAAGAACCGAACATTTTTGTCCTTCCTCACTTTCTTTTTATTGGAAAAGCCAAGGCGCCTGTTAAATTTAGCTAGTTAGCTTTAGCCACACGGTAGCGGCCTCCGTCGTTCTTACATCCGGGTACTTGCTTAATCCTTCCCCTGGGTTCGCTGTGCGACTTTCCCCCGGTGCGATTTGACTGTTACATTTTTTACACATAAATATGGACATGTATTTACATGAATGGAAAATACTACTGACGTCACTCGATCACTCAATATTTCCCTCAATGTAGTTTTCTCAATGCGTAGCAGAGTTTCAAATTACAATTAATTAAACAATTTTAAGCACCGTATGCTTTTTGGATTAAAAATCCTTTTATAAATCTGCCCGTGTTTTATTGTTTTCGTGTCGTGTAAACGTGCACATCCCGTCGCTCACGCACTCAGCTTGTTTACGTTCTCGGTCGCTTGGTAGTGACGTAGGAGGCACGACACCAACGCAAAATGTCTCTCCGAGCGAAGGAGCTCATCCTGAGCCCGAGGACGAGCACAATCCCTCGGGGACGTCCTCAGAAGGTGACGTCTAAGTAACCGCCGATGTATATGAGATATTTCGCCCGGCTTTACTCAGGTAGGACGAACAAATGTGTTTATTTGTTCCATATCTCCACAGTGATCAGCTGTGGCAAAGGCTGCCTTTGAGATGCTACAATTCCTTTTTTTTTTTTTTTTGCCTGTTAAGACTTTTTGTAGACGTTTTATAATCACTTGGTGTTTTCTTTCATATTGCAAAATGTTATTCAGAAGTCACACGTTATGCATCGGTTTATCACTTCTTCCCATGAGTGCAATATAGTTGATATTTTAATCGCGTCTTTGCTTATGAAACTACAATCGAGGAAGAACAGAAATTGGATCAGGGTGGAAGTTTGAAATACTTAGCAACCAACATGTCGGACCGAAACAGGCATTGTTATCGTGCTGTAACTCGATTGTAATATGCATTTACATATTATGTTTGCAGACAGTAGATGACTGTTCCTGCCCAACCATTGCGAATGAATCTCACATGATTTGCTTGCAATGAGAGTCAGCAGGAGTTGATTAAAGTCAAATATCTAATTTCCTGTCATGCTGCACAAGTTTGGTGTTGCAAGTCTGTCAGTGGTTGTGGTGTCGTATAGATCAATTTTATTTCCAGTCATTGCTTTTTATTTACTTAAAGTAAAACGATTTAGTATATAAACTGAAAAAAAGACCATCATTAAATCTGGTATTTTCTAAAAAATGCCACATTGATGTCTAATTGTGTCAATCAAAAGAAAATCAATTAGTGTATGGGATCCGGATTTTTAAAAACCTCTTTGGCTGTATGAAGTTGGGATTAAAATAGACAAGGATCATCAATGTGGGAGTGGAAGAAAGGAAGTCCCTGGGCCTTTAAAGGAAGAGACAATGGACACAAGGACTCTTGTCATTTGCACCTGCAAACACAACAAGGCGGCATCGGGATCGCTTGGAGACGAGAACGCTATTAAATGCAGCCTTTTTTTTTTTGCTAAATTGCTGTGCGAATTTTCTGCATGTCAGCTATCACCCTGCCAACCCTCTCTTGACACTAATCGACGCCCCATCTGACATTTAATGTAATTATTGCATGTGATGGTTTAAAACCTCTGTGATAATGTAACTCTCGCTTCCCGATTGCTCTCGTCACATTTTTTGTGCATTACTAGGACGGGTATGTCAATTTAGCCCAAGCCTGTCCGTCTGGCTCGGCTCAATTGAGAGTGCTATCTGAACTGTGAGCACTCAGGCAAGGCAAGGAGGGAAAGAATCTTTTTCATGAGTCAGGCACGGCTGATAGTAAAAGGTGCGCATTGCAACGGAGCTCAGATACGGTGGTGGTGACTGGGATATCGCAGGTTTTTGCGTTCCTGCTTCCACAAGCGGAAAACTCCTCTGTAATTTGAGCCGAATAATGACTCCACGAGGGTGTTGATTGCACGTCTTGGAAAAGTCTCGTTTGTCAGCCTGGAAACCTGCAATGTTGTTTTCAGTCAAAGTTATGAGTCAGCCTCTCAATTTCCAGTGTGCCCTCTTTCCCTCTCTTCTGTCTTTTTTTAGCTATGGCTGGACCCAGGCCCGTGGTGCTGAGCGGCCCATCCGGGGCGGGCAAAAGCACTTTGCTCAAGAAGCTCATGAAAGAATACAGTGGCGTCTTTGGCTTCAGCGTCTCGCGTGAGTTGTTCTGTTGTTCTCTTTCAATTTCATCTGTTTACGACATGGTGACGTTTAACTGAGGTTATGTTAATTCCTTTGTAAATTTATGAGAAGAAATGTGATGAGGCTGGCAGCACTGAGTGGTTAAAAAAAATCGAGCGCGAACCCCCTTAAAAACCATCAAAGCATTGATTGTACTTTCGTTTGTGGAGGCAGCACTTTATCACCAAGCAGCTCAATTACACTTATAAATTAGTATGCGGAACGTTCAGTGCATATTATTATTATTATTTTTTTAAGCTACTCAACTGTCACTATAGGCTACTTTTACATATGGACTTTGTTTAGAAAATAATCTCAGAGCCTCACGCCCGCTGTCTGTCGACTATTAGTTCCGTTATTAATAAAACTGAATTGCGGGTAAATACAATGTGTCAACGTTTACTTTTTTCCCATAAAACAATTCTATAAAATACAAAATGACTCCATATTGAAGTGATCATTTTCTCGGTGCATGGACGGTCCCGATCCATATTTATAACACGATTTTGGTTCCTCGCTCAGATACAACAAGAAACCCACGACCTGGAGAAGAGAATGGCAAAGGTGCTTCTGATTTTCTCCTCTTTTTGTTATACGTGACAACATCATTATCATGTGACCTCCCCGTCCGCTTTTCCAGATTACCATTACGTCACACGGGAAGCCATGCAGACCGCCATCGATAAAGGCGAATTCATTGAGAGCGCCGAGTTTTCCGGGAACATGTACGGGACGAGCCGAGCCGCCGTGCAGGCCGTCAAAGCACGCAACCTCATCTGCATACTCGACATCGACATGCAAGGGGTGAAGAATATCAAGAAGACAGACCTCAATCCCATCTACATCTCCATCCAGCCTCCATCTTTGGATGTCCTGGTGAGAAAAAACAAACAAAAAAAAAAAAACGATATGCAGGCGGTCCTCGCTTTACGATTGAGTTCTGTTCCTATGGCTGCAACACAACTCGAATTTGCATTCTATGACCTCATATTCTCAGTATGCGGCGTAAAGTAGTTAATTGCACCTCGTTTGTTTAAAAATGTTGTAAAGCGAGGAACCCGTTTGTGCGTCACAGCAGGGCAAATTATAAACACACTGCCATATATATATATTATACTATTGTTCCTTTTTTAAATAAATAAATAAAAATAATTAAAAAATACTCATGATTAGGGTTGGGTGATTACAGATAGCAGGTTTCCGTATCGGGCCGATCGGGTACTCTTGGAGGCTGCCAGTACCGGCCACCATTACTTAAGGGAAAAGAAAAATTGATATTGAGTAAGTCCTCCTTGGCAGTAGTTGGCGCTATACTGCAACAGTTTGACACAAAGGCAAATCATCATTTGAATTGTCAGAATTACGTAAATGTGTTTTTTTTTGTTTCATTTACTGCCATTGACGGATTAAGACGTCAAAGATCCTTTTTTTTTTAACTCGACCGGTAGTGAATGACTTAAGTACTAGCGGTACGGGTGAATACTCAAAGGGAGTACTTGTTCTTGACAATAAACCTGTCCTAGTCATGCTTTTCGTATTCATTCAGGAAGCCCGTCTGAGAGCAAGACAAACAGAGACGGAAGAAAGCCTGAAGAGGCGCTTGGATGCCGCCAAAGTGGATATTGAGTTAGGTAAGTTATTTTTTTGGGGGGGCGTGGGGGGGTTTGTTTACAGTATGAAGATCATGAAGTCCAGAACCCGTATTTGTATTCCCGTGCAGGTAAAGAACCCAACATGTTTGACGTCATCATCGTCAATGCCAACCTGGAAGACGCTTACGGGCGCTTAAGGGATGCTCTTCTTGAGGTGAGCTTAAATTAGATTTCGGTTGACAGTCGTGGCGTCCCACTCAACACGGCTTTCCTTTATGTCGCGTCACGTACACGCAAGCTACCTCAGGAACATAGCGCTTTAATGGTCCGTGTAAAATTATTTAAGGTGTGATTAGGATCGCTGGCAAACAGGGTTAGGCTCGTGGTTCATTTTTACTTTACTGTCCAGTCAGAATTACTGAGAAGGCATTTCTTTTTCTCAGCGTATTGATGAGTAAGCAAGCAGTGACACTTAAAATGGAATTATCACTTTATTACGTCGATAGCAAGTCGAGTTATGGCTCACGTAAAAGAAAATACATTATTTATATAATCGGCCTTAGCTGGTGACAGCTTACACCAAAAATGTTGCTGCACAATCACAATTTGGACGAGCATCTGTACCGAGTTGTAATGCTATATTTTTTTTTATTGCAAGTTTAAAGACGTTACAACGTGATTGTCTCTTGCATGCCACCTTTCATGACATGTAATTATGTTTTCTTATCCATCTTGGATGCTACATTTAATGAATCAGTAACTATTGTGCGTGAAATTCATTTTGCATTTGATCAATCTTTAACCATTGCAAATGGTTTCATTTTCACTTTGATGCGACGTTAAATAAACGGTTGTAATTGTTTTATTTAAGCTCGGCTGCTACATAGAATAATAAACTGCAGCGGTTCTATTTTATTACATGCCGCTTGAGTGATACATTGAATTCATTTTTAACCACAAAGACGTTTATCTTTTATGTTACAGATACAAGCACTGTCTTAAATCTTTGAGTGACAACCCTGAAATGTATTGCACTCAATTTGAAATGACGATGTATAAATATCTTTTTTTTTTCCTTTTAGGAAATCAACATGGTCAAGAAAATCAACATGTCTTCGTAGGACGCAGCATGACATGACACCATTCACTCCTTACAAAACCATCGACCTCGTTGTGAACATTCCATCCAAGAAAGTTGGTCTGGAAAAGCTCCCTGAGCATATTTGTCCAAATATTTAGGTTTACATGTCTTTAGACATAGTTATTATTATCAAAGTGGAAGATGTTTTTTTTTTTAATGACAAGGAGAGCGTTCCTCTTTTTTATAATAATAATTTGTGCTCTAGAAACTTTGCTATGTGTTATGTTGTCAGCTTGCTAGGCAGATGTTTTACCGTATGCAGTCAGCAACAGTTTTTTTTTTTTCTTTTTTCTAAACCGGACATAACTGAACTCATTCCGAGATGTTGACCGACTGGTCTGTCAAGCTAACTTTTATTTGGCCGTTTGTTCGTGAGTCATTGTGCTTTGTGTGATTAATCAGTGTAAAATCATGTGATGATGAAAAAAAAACAACACATCCCTTCACCGAATTTTTGTCAACTGAAACTGAATTCCACTTCATGTTTTACTTTCTGCTCATTTTTATTTAAAAAAAAGGGTGTAGTAGGATTACTGGTATGTTCTATAACATGTAACAAACATGGTGAGCGTGTCAGTTTTTTTTTGTTTGTTTGTTTTTACAATTCTGTGTATTTAACCTGCATTTGAATTTATTTCTGTGAACTTTTGAGGATTCTAACTAAAGGAAATGCCGTGTTTCTTTATTTTAAGTGTCTTGGAATCATTCTAATTAGGACCTCAATTTGCCAGAAAACGCACCCATTTTTATTTTTTGTGTATCCTGGTGAAAAGTTATTTAAGCAAACGGGAACAATTTGTAGATCTTTAACATAAAATATTCTCTTTTTTTAATATTCAGATTTGAACACATTTCAAAGCAAACATGTTTTGCCATTCACAAACAACACATTTGAAAAAAAAAAACCCAAGCAATTGCAATCCTTTGAGAGTGTTCCGAACTACACACAACCCGAATTCTTCAACTCTGGAGGACTTTAATCGCTCTCAATTTAAATCGTCACAAGCGCTTTGGAAAAGCAGCATGCAGTGAAATCATTGAAGTGAACTGAAAACGAGCCCGTGAGCGCACGCTATTGCACCGCATGGACACACTCAGACAAATCATGGCGCTAGAAATGTCGTAACATGAAAAAATGGGTTTCAATATCTCGTCAACTCCTTCTACCGAAAAAAAGATGAACGTGAACGTTTAAAATCGAGCATTGCAAGTAGTTCCTGTTTAAAACAACACAAAGCAACAAAACTTGAATAAGGCACCTAATTCATACCTAAATGCTACCGAGAACGATTTATATGGAAATGTCTAATGCTTCCATCAATTACAATTTGGTGTTTCTGAGTAGAGAATTTTATGATTTATTTATTTAAACGTCGTTTGACTTTGAATTCCGTACAAGCAGCGTGGGTTTATTTCCCCACTCGTTGACGACGTGAATGTACACGTCAATTGGTTGTCTGTCTCTCTGTTCCTTTGAGTGACTTTTTTATTTATTTATTTTTTTTCCCCAGAGTCTCTCACAGAAACAAACATGTTTCCGGTCCTTTCGTGAATCGAAGGTGACGATCACTCAGCTTTTATCGGGATCGCGTCAACACGTGTTACCGTCGCATCTTGAAGTATTTTTGTCACATGGAATGGTTTGTTCAAAGCTGAAAATATACCGAACGTTAGGCGAGGACTCAAACCGATGTCGTTTAAGACTAAGGAGGATGGCGCCGAACAGAATTCCAAGCTACTGGTTCTGCTGCTGCTTGTCGCTAATTTGAAGGGTGAGCGGGTTTCCCACGGATGTATAGCCGGACGTCTGAGTTGATATTTTGGTTTTAAAGCTTCGCTGCCCTCCTTCCACCCGCTGCACCTCGGAGCAGTACGAAGGCTTCACCTCCAGCTCGGCGTGGCTCACTTGGATGGGGACGCGCCTTTCCGACTGGGCGCCGCGAGCTTGCGGCGCATTCGGTGGGAAAAGATTGCCGGGGAGGTGCTCTCTGAAGCGAGAGAAAAATCCGCTCCTCTGCCTCGGAGCCGTGACGGGGCGTCCCACGTTGAGGAGCACCGGTTGACCCACGGCGGACCCGCCAACCTCTCTCTGGAGCACGGAGATCTCACAGGGCTTCTCGGCGGGACTGTCGCCGGTCGTTCCGTAAGATTCTCCTTCCTCTGGGATGTAATCCTCCAAGTCTTCCAGTGCAAGAACGCGACCTCCACGTGTTAGTGTCTTTGCTTCCTGCTTTCCGCCAAGGTCTTCATCATCATCGGGTTCAAAGACCACAATTTGCAGATCCTCCAGGTCTTCACGAGCCTCCCCAGCTGTGGTAAGAACAGATGAGAGCTCACGGGGATCTCCTGAACCAGAAGGAGCCTCCTCTTCCTCCCAGGACGGCATCTGGCCACTGGCGCCGCCTCCCATCTCCACCAAATTGTTGTTGGAATTATTTGCATTCGGGTTCTCCGGAGGAGATCTTTTGGCGGAGCGATCCGAGATGGCCGGTGACACACCCCTCCTCCTGGACAGCCTGGGAGACTTATTGACCTTGTACTCGATCACCTCCTCCACCTCAACCCAATTGGGTTTGCTCTCCACGACACCGCAACTGGCACCCTCGACACCCTCAGCCTCTGTGACGTAGAAGGTTGGCACCGCGCTTTTCCTGGAAGCCGCCATCTTCCTCGTCCTGGTGGTGGAGGTCTCTGAGGTGGTCATCTCCGAGCGGTGGGTTCCAGCGATGGTCATGCCGGGGGACTTGTGCCTCCTCATTCTCGGGTTCTTCACCACTGTGGTGATCGTCTCCTCGCTGTTAATAAACCACCACCGTGGATGTCATTATCCAAGAGGACTCTGCACTGGTTTGGCATGCACTTTTCACACAGACAGTCCAAGCAAGGAAGGAATAGCCAAATGTGACTCCAAAATGCAGCGATCAGACAGTCAATCGTTTATGTAGTGTCATGAGTTGCCGGTTACATTTACATCCTGGTGAGAACAGCCAATCCTTTGGTCCACCATGTGGAAGAATTGTTAGCACGCACGCTTTACATACCACAGCTATGAGTCGCACACACAGCAAGCTTAATGAGGACAAGAACGCAGGTCGCACAAATTTCAGAAAAAAACTTTTGCCGTTCCAACTGCAGTCGCGTAAACAACAAAGTTCATTAACTATTTGTGTTTTAAAAATGACCAGTTAAGGTAATAAAGGTTTTGTCACGGCAGTGCTTTGACCCTTAAACCAAGTTATTCACATTTTCTATTATTTCCAGCGCACCGTATTTCCATCATGCACGTGTAAGTATCAGAGTAGTAGCAGTCGGTCTTGGGGGCGGAACAGTCCGCACGACCGGAGGTGGATTTTAGTCCGGCCCACAAATCCGCCTTCGGGTGTGTGATGTGTTCGTGGCCAAATGGACAAACGAGTGGTAAGTATGATACAAACATGCACGAATGGCACTTACATGATGATGGTTTTCTTTGGTATTTTGGTCTCTTGTTCGGTAACTTGACAGTAAACAAAGTGAAGACATCAAATGGATGGAATGTAGCAAATATGGTCGCTATTGCTAAGTACACCGTCTGCTCTTACCTTCAAGAACAATGGCCTGCTCAGCAGTGCCGGCGGCAGAGGGAAGAACTAAGTCAGCGGCACACCTGGCGCTGCCCAGACGGTTGGACAACTGGCAACAGTGAGAAATTCTCATTTAGAGACAACGAACTGCCTTTAATTGACATGTCGCCACAAACAAAGGCATCGGGAGTGCTTTACAAAGGATGAATTGATGTGGACCAACCTCACACTCGTAGCGTCCCAGGTCTCGATCTGTCAAGTTTTTGATCACCAAAACCAAAACGCCGCTGCGGAGCTCACTGTACGTCTGATACTTTTCCTGCTCGCTCAGCAGCCGGCTGTCCTTGAACCATCTTCATCGCGCATACACACATTGCCAGAAGTTATCATGCGTTTAAGATAAATTCTATAAACTGGCTGCCAAACATTGGAAGTGGTGTGGATTAAGAAAGTTCAAATACTTTGTGACTTGGTGGGAAGACCTTTGCAATCTCCAAACATTGTTACCTGATTTTAGGACTGGGGGCGCTCTGAATGACGCAGGTGAACTGAGCATCGTCACCGATGACACAAATGGCGTTCCTCATTTTGTTCACAAAGCGGGGCGGCACTAAAGACACAAATGAATAAGTTAAAAGCACAAAATGGAAGCATGCTTCCTTTTGTGTGTGAAGTGCTCACCCTGCACAGTGATCTTGCCGAGTGTGCTCGCATTGCCGGCCGAGCTGGTGGCAAAGCACATGTACTGGCCCGAATCCTCGGCGGTCATGTTATCCAAAATGAGCGTGCAAGAGCCGTCGGGGTCCTCGATTATGATGTGATGAGGGTCTGCCTCCACGATGCGGCCGTCTACGACCAACAAGTCGGAGGCAGCATTGGTGAAAAACATTTTGATTCTCAATCCAGCGCATCATGGGCTTCACCTAAAAATTTAGAGCTGAAGAAGCCTTTTGGATTAAAGTAGTGGTGGCCTTATCTTTTTAACTTTAGGTCACAGTGCGGCTGAGGAGGGAATGTCTTACCCTTGTACCAGGTGATGGCAGGTTTGGGAACTCCTGTGGCCTTGCATGCCAGTTTAACAGTCTGCCCAAGCTCGGCTGTGCAGTTTGCCAATATTTCTACAAAGTCGGGAGGACCTTCCCAAAAAAAAAAAAAAAAAAAAAAAATTAAGAGGACATTTGGGAAAAAATGCTTTTTATTGTTCGTCAGGGTGACCGATCTTCTCTTGGAATTATTTTCTAGAAGTCAAGTCAAGTTAGTGCAACATTTTTTCTATTATTGTACCATATGTTTTGAATAGTTATCTCAGCCAGGACGGGGTTAAGAAAAAAAAAAAAAAAATCAATAAATCGATTTGAATCCATTCTCAAAATGGAGACTAAATTTGGGTCTACTCACTCCAGGCAGGCATGCTGTATCGCTGCTGAAGTTCTCGGAAGTCTCGCAGCCACGAGTTTTTGATGGTCACGGTTCGGGCCTGCAAGGTGTACTTCCTCACCGAATCTTCGCGTTCGTGCCAGATCTCGAAAGCGCGGTCATCACCCTCCACCGTCTCGTTCACGTCAATGTTGTTCAGCTGCAGGGGGGGGGTTAAAAATACTGTCTGCACATTATCCGATGGGTGTTGATATTATTTACCTTCATCATGTTCTTAAAGACGTATGTTTGCGTATCGGTGTTGCTGTCTCGCTTGGATTTGCAGATGATGCAGTAGTTCTTAAAGAGGAAGACGTGGCGGTGGTGACCTCGAGAGGACGTCCTTATTCCAGGAGCTCCCTCCCAAACTTGGAAGGGTCCCTAGTGACAAGACACAACAAGGAGACGATAGAATATCTTCGAGGTCGGTATTAGTCACTATATCAGTTTAGTGAAAATAATGCAAACTGAGGCTATATTTTTTTTTTTACTGTGATGCATTCTCGGCAAGCCAAAATAAAGCAAATAAATAAATAAAAGGAAATGAAGTCAAACCTACCACCAATTACTCATCCACTCACCTGTCTAAGCGGCTCTCCTAAAGCTTCAAGGGTGGCGGGATAGTTCTCGATCATGGAGACGTGGTGGGTATTCTCCGAGCGTTGCGGCAGCGCCGACACCATAGCGTACGCTTCTTCCAGCAGGCAGCAGTTCTGACCATTTCTGGCCTTGTTTCGAATGAGCTCCTGGTCACGTTGAGGGCGTGTGTTACAACCGGGAACATTCAGCATGTCAAAGAGACGGGCCGGGACTGTTAAACGTCACCTTGAGGAAGACCTTGTACTTCTGAATCCTATCCAGAGGTTGGAGCAGGTACGCGTTGATGCTGCGTATAGGCATGTCAGCACTGGCTTGCTCCTTCTCGGCGTACTCCTAGAACACAACGTGAAGTGACTGGGGTTATTTTTATGCGCGGCGTCTTCCGAGCTGTAGTGAAAAGGCGAGCAGCAACATTTTGAACCAGTTGGAGGCGCTTGAGGGAGGACTGGCGATACCTTGAAGAAGCGATGCACCGTCTTGTCACTGATGGCACTTTCAGCCTGGCTCTGACCTACAAGATACTGGAGATACTTCTCAAAGCCGTCCTTACTCTTCAGGAAGCACATTGCTACGTCGTCATCCGTCTCACAATCGCTTAGCTTCGGCAGGAAGGCGCTACAACGCAAATACGGCGAGGTCACTGCCGCGAAGCTCCGCCCAAAGACGAGCGGGTCGCGGGGGAGGTGGCGAGCGTACCTGGCGTGGAAGTCCTTCAAGTCGTCGATGTTCCTAAAGATGGCCTCCTTCTGGCTGCTGACGTCACTCGGAGCGTCGGGAGTGTCGGCGTGCCTCGGGTGATGACGCGTGAAGAAGTCGATCTCTTTGACGAACTCGGATTCACCGACAATTATGTCTTGGATCAACTGGCTGCAGAAGAAGAACAGAGACGCTGATTGAGAGGCTGAGAGGATTCGCAACGACTTTTTAGATTTGGTTGACTTACAATAACTTTTTCTTGTATTCTCCCTCAGTCACCTCCTCTATGTTTGCCTCAGGAAGGTCGCCGGAATCGGCAGATAGCTGGAGGAATGCATGTTTGTCATCAGTGTAAGAATATGGACATTTTCAAGATTAAATTTTGCCATTTTAAAAGGTTATTTTAGTGAACGAAAACTAACAAAATAACCACAACAAGAATTGGAAAGAAAAACATTTTCCTTAATGAAATAAAATGAAAACGAAACGACTCTTAAACTGTAGCCTGTATTAATAAAATGTTTCAAAAGTAACATTTTTGTTGAATTTTCACTATAGAATATTGACCATGATGTTTTTCTAATCTTGCACACAAGTAAAACACTAATTCATTTGAAAGCAAAAACTAATACTAAAACTAAGTGTTTTTAAAACTACTAATAACAACTAACAAAGTTGCCCTGAAATGTAATTAAAATGAACTCAATTTAAAAAGCAAAACTCAAAAATGAAATTAAAAACTAATTCAAATTCAAATTCCAAAACTATAACAACCCCTTTGTGCTTCGACGCCACGCATGCAGGCATACTTTGAATTTTTTGTCCAGGTAAGCAGGTGACACCCAGCCTTGTCGGGATGGCGTCGTCTTGGTGGGTTTGGTCCGGACGAGCCATTTGAGCGGGTGGGCCGAGTCCAACACCTCCACATATTGTCCCTCCTTCAGCGAGATGGATTCTTTGCTGGCCACGGCGGGGTCGTAGTTGGCCGTCGCCACGTAGATGTCGAACATCTGAGAGCACATCCCTATTTTCACTTTTCATGACACTTAAGGCGTGTTGCATATGGCAGTGTCTCACCTCCCCCCTGGCGTCCCCCTCATCAGACTCAGACGACGAGTCAGCCACAAACGAGGGAGGACGGGAGCGTCCGTGATGAGGAGAAGCCGAAGGAGTCTTGGTCTCGTCGTCGCTGTCCACGCCGGGTACGCGCAATGAGGCTGAGACAGCAAGGAGGGAAGGAGGGAGAGAGTCAATTGTGTTGTTGAATATTGGTGAAATTGCGTTAGTAGCAAAGTTTAATCTCTGGTGAGAGCTGACAAGCACCAAATGACCCGACTGGCATTTTTTTTCATGCGAATTTACGTGTGAATAGAAACACACGAATAGGTGAATGACTACTGTAAGATGTAGATGTACGCATGCAGATCGTTGAACACCCCGAATGAGCATATTTGGCGCCATAAATCAACATGGACAACAAATGACTTTAAGGCAGTACAACCATGCGATTCTCAGCAGCCAATCAATGAATGAAAAATATATATTTAAAAATGAAAAGGAATACTAAGAAAATTCTAATGAAATGTAATCAATATGATAAATACATGAAAGCATTATAAAAACAAGGGTGACTCGAAAAATCCGATTAATTACTATTTTTTACTAATCATTCTGCAAAGAAGACGAAAGATGAAATCAACAGTTCTAATAAAAATTTATATAGGGAAATATTATACGTACATGTGATGATTTCTGGAAAAAATATTCTCATTTAAATACACTGTTAATTATTATAATAATAATTATAACAATAATTATAATAATAGTAATTATTATAATTGTAATTATTATCAATAAAACAATAATTATAATAATAGTAATATTATAATTGTAATTATTATCAATAAAACAATAATTATAAAAATAGTAATTATAATTATTATTGTAATTGTAATTATTATTAATAACACAGTAATAATGGAAATATGATAATAACAATAATACTAATAATCCAAAGAAAAATACATGTAGTGATATTTTTTTAATCAAATGTTCGGTTCAGCAACAGGTGGAACTTTTTCTGACATGTTATAAATCTAAATGTAAAATTCTGTATTGTGTATGCTTTTATAGGTTAAATTAAATAAATAAATAAATAAAGATAACTAAAAAAAACTGTGCCCGAAAAAAAAAAGAAGACGGATGGACAGACAGAGACAGCGAGACAGATTAATAGTCAATAGTCACTCATAATACAACAGAGAAAACATTTGTAGTTGCAGCGAATGCTTAGACTTCATCCTGACGTGGAAAAAGAATTCATCTCTGTTTCATGGACAACATCATCATCATCATTAACAAATGTTCGGATAATGGATGCATTTGTAATACATACTGGTCGTTTTGGGCCAAGATTTCATCCACTGGAGCACTTCCTGATTCTGTGTGCTGTCTGAATAACAAATTCATGATTGGATGAGCATTGGGTGGCTGCTATTAGTAACGTGACTGCAGATTAACTGGTGAAGAAGTGTTGCTTGAACGAAGCACGATATGCGCTCGGACGCTGTAAACACATCAATACGTGCGGAAACACACGAAGACTACTGTTAGTTGAGTCGCGGTCAACAATCAAAGCGCACAGCAAGCTTAAGAGGAAACGTGCAAGAAAGTGGAGAATACTTGCAATGGGAATGAATTAAAAATCATAAAATGTGATATTATTTGACCGCATGTTTCAAATAAAAAACAGCTTCATATAGAAGACGGTCGCTGACATACAGGACAAACGCACCTTGTGTAATCTTGGCCGAGACCATTTCAGTGATCTGGGACGTGAGTTTCCTGAGGAATTCCTCAGAGCCGACTTCTCCAAGGTAGGCCATTTTACTCTCTTTAAACAAATGGCACAACACTTTTAGTTGGAATTTGCACAGGATTGTTCAAGTGACACAGTTGTGTTTTTTTTTTTTTTTTGCAACTCAATTGGCACATCATAGAGAGAAGAAAAAAAAATAAACAGGGAATTGGATATCTTGAGATAGTAATTAGGCCTCTCAAAATATGATTGAACATGAAAATGGGAAGTCTAAAAAAAAAAAAAAAAAAAAAAAGACGCAGGCAGTGAATCAGAATTGAGCAACTGGACCTGCATTGTAAATCCAGTCCAAGGTACTGAGTACATGATACGATACTCCGAAAGCAGACAGAAATTCATAAATGGTGTAAAGAAGTTCTACTTGCCCTTTCCTTTCTTTGCATCGTCCTCCGGTGGACTGACAGTAATCCCGAGAACGCTGATGAATAAAAATGAGAAGTCATTTATCTGCATTTACATTTGTCATTTTCCTGATAAATACATGTAAAAATAATGATGGAAAAAAAAAACCATACTCTGAGGCTTTGGTCTCTTTCGTTTGTGGAGGAGCTGAGGAAAACAACAAGAACAAATAAGTACACTGGAACTTTCAAAGTGTCAAACAATCCTTTTGGTTGGCTTCCGCGCTTCTGCGAGCCTAAGGCATTTTGACGTCAATTTCATTCGAAGGCGGAGGGCGGTATAATGTCAAAATTGAAAAATTAAAATGCTCGCATTGATCTGCTTCATTTTTATTTTGCCAATGCAATATTAATCAGAATTGAAAGAGCAACATTTTTTCATGTCGATTCCCAGTGGGTGATGTTTTTTTTTTCTTCTTCTTACTGTCATCCACCTCGAGGTGGGCGGTACAGATGGACTGTCCCGCCTTATTGGTGGCAATGCAGGTGTAGGCGCCCGTGTACTCTGTCCCAACATCCATCAAGATGAGGCTGTGTTGGCGGCCTGAGCTTGCGACTTTGTATCCTTTGGTATCAGGCTTGATCCACAACACATCCTCCATCGACTCCTCCTTGAGCCACGACACCATTGGAGTCGGAGATCCTAAAGGAGGATGGACAGAGTGCGTTGCCGGTCCGCAAAAGTGATGAGACCACTGTGTCAAAGTGCAAGGATCTGTTCAAATAATTATTTGGAAGGATGTGATGTACAAACCTTCGACTTTGACGGACAATGTGATGCTGGTTCCTTGTTTGACTTTTCGGTTGCAGAACTTCTCCAGGAAACGCGGCGGCACCAAAGATTCTCGGGAATCTACGAAAAATAATACAGTTCATTGGAAATGAATTAACGCTCAGTCACATTCTAGAACACAAGATCTGGATAAGAGTTTGAGAGATTTCTTTTCCAAAACACAATCCAATCCAATTACCTTTCAGCTCTTGAGGTATGATCTCTCCTGGATCTGAAATCCAACAATGGTTCTTAAAATCGGTATACATTCCAAGGTGATATTTTTGCATTGACAATCCGGCATACACACTTAGAACAATGAGTCGGGCAGAAGAGTAAGCAGAACCAGCCGCGTTACTGATGTAGGCCGAGTATTCCGCCGTGTCGTCTTTCTCCACCTCCAGAATCTCCAGACTGTGAACGCCTTGCTGGGCTAACAGCAAAATCCTTTCGGAACCGCGCAGGGGATGGCCGTCTTTGAACCAATACACTCTGGGTTTGGGGAAACCTGGAAACCAAGCAGCAGATGACGTTTACAAAACCATTTTAAGAAGCAACTTCCTCTCCGTACCTTTGACCCGGAGCTGCAATTTAGCCATCGGGGAACCGGGACTAGCGTGAACATCATGAAGTTCCTCCACAACTTGAGGCATCTGATCATCTTCCGTCACGGACTCAAAGGTCTCCGTCTCCCTGCTCGAAGAATGACAACATCAGTTACTGATCAAAGCATCACGTGTAGAGTATCCGGAAATGTTATGTTTGTACAATGAATTCACCTGGACAAGTAGCCCTTCGCACTGATGTAAGATGACGTTTCAGTGGCGTCGGCGGCAGTGTCATAATCGGAGCTGCACGACACTAATGGAGAAGGAGAGGCAGTAAATAATGAAGGATCCAGAAAAGCCTTTATGAAGATGTATAATTTGATGCATGACTCAATGTGCTTTGTCAAAAAACATTTTTTTTTTGGATTATATTCCTATGGTGGCAACATAACCCACATTTGTCTGTAATTCGCAATGCGTCATAGTCACCAATCTATGCTGACACAGTAGACGCTTCTAATGAAGATAAATATTTTTTCATGGAAAACGCGTTGGCATTACATATAAAAATACAGCCTACGATAGGTGTAACATAAAAAAAATAAAAAAAAGTCACCATCAACTCTGAGTTCAGCCCGGGTGGATGCAATGCCGCTGCTGTTTTCCGCCGTGCAACGGTAGACGCCCATGTCGGAGGGCAGCACGGCGGTGACGATGAGCTGATGGCAGCCTTCCTGATCCTCGTTGATCATGTAGTGGTCATTCTCCTCCAGCACTTTGCCATCTTTGTACCAGCGGACGGCGGGCGAAGGCTTGCCGATCACCACGCAGTCGAAGCTGACTGGATAGCCGTCGGGCACGTCCTGATTTTGTAATTCGGTCAAGAAGACGGGAGCGGCTGGTGGAAGAAGAAAACAAGGCAAAATAAACAATTATAAACTAATTAAATATACGTTAGATATGTAACTTTTTTTTTTCTCTCCACTTCATCTACAAAATGACCTGGCCGCATTTTGTTGGTTTTACAAATAAAAAGTGGACACCAAATACTCCTCATCTTACCAGGAGCTCCAGACAGTAACGCAGGCGGTTGTTTTTCTTCAGTGGGCGTTTCCGTGCCATCTTCAGTGTACCCCAACTTCCTGATCCGCAGTTCCACTTTGAGATGTCCGGCCTCCAGGATGGTGGTTTCCACGGGAATTCCGTGAACCGTAAACATCTCCTGGAACCTCTTGGACGCCACCTCCGCCTCCGACCACGTGTCGAAGCGGATGTAAATGTACGTGTCGTCCTCCCGGTAAGAGTGAGGATCCGGAGGAATGTTGTCTCCTTCGTCCGCGCTGACGAAAGGTTCTTCCTCCACATCCGGCGGGAGGTGTGTACGCAGCAGCCGGCGGAGGCGTCTGCTCGCCTGCCTCAGCGACTCGTCCATCTCGCTGCCCGACGAGCTTTCGGGCTCGCTGTCGGCGCTGTAGCCGACGGTGAGCGGACGCCGGCCGGACGATTCTCTCAGCGTTCCCACGGTGACCTTGGCGCCGTGAGAGATGACGCCAAACTTATTGGTGACCTGGCACGTGTACACGCCAGTGTCCTTGGTGGTGATGGCGGTGATGACCAAGGAGCAAGTGCCGTCGTTGTAGATGTCGATGTGGTGGTGTTTTCCGTCGGACAGCGGTTCTCCGTCCTTCAGCCAACGCACTTTCTCGGGTTTACCGTCGGCCACGCACTCCAGATGTATGGTGCCGTTAGGCTCTTTGGTCTGGTCTTTGAAAACCTCCTTGAAAACGGGACGCATGTCCTTGCGCGCCTTGTAGCCTTTGAAGGCGGCTTGGATCTTGATGGCAGCTTCTCGGAGGTCGGGTTCGTCCTCCTTGCTGATCTCCACGATGCCGGTCTCCGGTGCCGACACTTGTTTCGTTTCAGCCCGCTGAACCGTACTCGTCTGGTCGGACATCTGAAAGTGTTTAAAGAAGCGCTCGGTGGCTTGTGTCTGGTCATCGGAAGTCACAATCGTGGCTGAGGACTCAAGCTGACTGCTCTTCTTAAGGTAAGTTACGAGCGAAGAATCACCAGAACGGGACTCCTCGGAGCTGGTGTGTAATTTCGACTCAGACTTCTTGGTCTGCTCGATCTCTTTTGACGTCGACTCCAGCTTCTCTGAAGCACCGCTCTCCTTCGGCTCCGTTTTCTTTTGGCCTCCTTTGCCGTCGTCCTCTGGGTGTTCGGTGATGGAGTCCAGAGTCGGCTCGCGACTCATGCGCCTTTTCTTCGCCGAGGCCTCCCACAGTTCATGGAGATCTCCTTCTTCGGCAGCCTCCGGAGGAAGACGGGGCTGTCCCAGTTGCTCCGATTCAATTTCTTTTACCTCGGTTTCTATAGACACAGCATTTTTAATGAGACTTTTGGCGGTACCCGTACAAGCAATGCAATCTTGTGAAATGGCGGGACATGCATTTGGTAACTGGGAGTTTAGCAGACTCCGTTATAGACATTTTCGTGCTAAATCGGAAATGCACTCACCAAGCTGCACGGTCTGAGGAAGCTCAACCGGCTCCCCTGTGCCGGCTCTGTTGATGGCCGCCACTCGGAACCTGTAGCCGGTGCCCTGGATGAGATTTTCCACCACAAACTCGGTGTTGCACACGGGAGCGGTGTGGCACGGGAGCCAGAGGGCGCTTTCTGCCAGCCTCAACTCCACCTTGTAGCCCAGAATGGGACTCCCGCCGTCATGCAGGGGAGTGAACCAGGAAAGGGTGACGGATTCTTTGGTCTTGCTGAGGACCTCGGGGTCCTCCGGGGGGTCCGGGACAGCTGTGATGAAGTAAGTAGCAGGATTGAGAAGTAGAGGACTACACAAAAAGTAAAGTCTGACTTTTGAACTTCTTATTGTGGGAATGTTCTACAGCATTTGTTGCTCCACGTTTTTTAATCAATCTCGTTGCACACTGAGTACAATGACAATTAAGGGCATTCTGATTCTGATTCAGGACATCCTGTAGACCAAAACTATTCAAATTAATGGAGCATTTAAAAAATTCATCTATTGAGCGTTTTTTCTGAACTCTAGAGCGCCCCTACTGGTGAAAGAAAAATCCACAGAAAAGCTGCACCGTTGAATTAGGTTCAAAATCGAGGAAAAAATACGGTAGGTGGTTTCCTCAAGGGAGAACACTACTAGTGATGCTGTAATTCAAACCATGGTTCGAAAAACTGTCAGACTCACCGATAATGGAGAGCTTGGCCATTGAGAGAGCATCTCGGGCCGCAAACGTTATTTCCTGCTGAGGCATGAGCGGCGCCC
Organism: Idiotropiscis lumnitzeri; assembly: GCF_059441095.1. NCBI lineage: Eukaryota > Metazoa > Chordata > Actinopteri > Syngnathiformes > Syngnathidae > Idiotropiscis > Idiotropiscis lumnitzeri. The sequence goes on from NC_142402.1 coordinate 19,890,267, forward strand.
GCCTCAGAACGAGGCGATAGCGACATCCGTCGTTCTTGGTGATCCACAGTTCGCCGGGCGTCAGCTCCACTCCGTTGGCGTACCAAACGATTTCTGACGCGGGCACTGGCTCGGTCAGCTCCACACAAAATTCCACCCTCTCGCCGATGGCGGCCACCGCGTCCTCCAGATGCTTTGCCACGCCCAGCTGCCATCCTTTGACCGAGAGCTGAGCAGACGTGGACGCCGCGCCTGCTCTGAAGGTGACTGTGCAACTGTCGCTAAGGCAAAGCTCTTTGAGGAGGAGCAGGTGACGACGGCCGCTCTCAAAGGACACGATCTCAGCGTTAGGCGATTCCTTCACCGGTTTGCCATCCAGAAGCCACAGGCAATCTTTGTTCTCCGGGCGAGACAAGGCACACTCAAACAAAGCTTCTCCTCCGTTAAAGGTTTCCACATTCTCCAGGCCTTGAACTATGTTGATGGGTTTGGCTAGTGGGAGCGAAAAAAAGAGATATATAGTAGTGGTAGACAGATTAGCGACCGGGCCGATTATTGGGGTCGATATTTGGCATTTTGCCGATTATCGGTATCAGCTTTTTTTTTTTTTTTTTTAACTTTCAAGGCCGATAAATTAAAAGCTGGTTATTTTGGCTCGCTGCAGCACATTTCTCGCTCTCTCTCTCTGGTGTGCTGGTGGCCATGCCTGCAGAAGCAGATAGGCCCGCCCACAGCACCGTCTGATTCGTTCCATGTGCAGTGCGTAGCAGCCAATCAGCAGTAAGCTGCCTGTTTGCTTTTTCACCTCGAGTCACTCCCACTATGGGAGGCAACAGACTTTGCTGAAATTTTAAGAATGTCAGTCTATTACAACTCACAACTAAAAGACAACTATTTGCCGTTGTGTACTTTAAGGAGATGTTTGTTTTAACTATAATACATGCAGCTGAGTCCGAGAGCACTTTTTGTTAGTGTTCTATTTTCTACAATCTAAAAAAGCTTTAACATGTTGTAAATCACTAAAGTTGTTTAATAAACGTGCTTAAAGGCAATTAAACTAAGTCAAGTTTTGGAGCTGCTATTTTTCAAAACCGTTTTTCAACAAATGAATATAGGCTTCAAATATCGGCTATCGGCCTCCATGACGACTAATAATTGGTATCGGCCCTGAAAAAAACCCACATCGGTCTATCACTAATATATAATATAAATCTTTTTGGTTTTATGATTGAAAAAAAAAAAGCAGCAGATTAGTTGACAGCGACACAGAATTCACAAGTAGGTGAGTCCCTGAAGGTCAGTGCTCTTTCCATGTGGAGGAGAGCTCACCTTCCACGTGAAGCGAAGCAACCACGCGGGTCCCCTCCGCCTCACAGGAGTATTCGCCCCTGTCGTCGGCGCACACGCGGCTAAAGTACAAGCGAGACACAGTCCAGTCCTGCTCCACTACCACCCTGCGGCCATCAGGCTGCAATGGCCGCCCGTCCCTCTTCCACTCGGCCTTCACCGGCCTCGAGAACTGGCAGATGAACTCGGCCGGTCGGTTCTCGAGCACCCTAAGGTCCTCCATGTCGTTGACCACTTCAACCGTGGGATCTGAGGTTGAGGTCAGGCGTTACAGGGTCAGGGCGGTGCTTTCACACTGATCATATCTGTGCAGCACATGCCAAATGAGGGCTTTGTAACCCCCCCCCCCAAAAAACTTTTTGGAGTGAGTGGTGTTCATGTTGTTTAAGGCAGGGGTCACCAAGTTTTTGGTAAATGAGAGCAACTTCGAGGGCAGTTTGATACACACCTCTGAAATTCACAAATTGGATCACATTACCTTTAGTTAGGGCTGGGGATCGATTCAAATGTCCAAAATCGATTTGATTTCCGATTCACTTTGATTGATTTTCGATTTGATGAAGGATTTCGGGCAGTACCAATTTGACTTTGGAACGGAAGGCATTCTCAGAAGAAGCAATGTTGCAATTAGTGCAAATTTTTTGCTGTAACGAGGTGCATGAGTAAAAATATGAAAATTGACGTGAAGAATTGGAAAAAAAAAATGTAATCACGTATGTTATATTTAACATGACCCGATCAGAACAATAAATAAGTTTTAATTTTGTTTTGATACGCAACGTTCGCGAAGATCTCGCTGACGCATGAAGTTAACTAAATTTATGGGGAAAAAGTCGTTCTCAAAAGTATCAATATATGGTTTTATAAATCGATATCGGGCAATGAAAAGGAAAATGAATTCAAATCGATATCATTTTTTTTTAAACCCAGCCCTACCTTTAATTGTATAGTGTCATAATTTCAAAATATGTCAAGATATTACTCATGATATATCGGTTCCTCACAATAATTAGGAAACAATTAAATAGCAATGTCAAACACAAAAAGTTGAGTGATATCAATATTTCAAGGCAACAAGTCAGCAAAATATTTAAAGTTTGACTATCGTGCAAATTGGCTTTTCTGCATTTCACGACAAAGAAATATGCGTTTAAAGAACTAATTGTTCCATCTATTGTTGCTCAACAAAAAGATCTTAGTGAAAACAACATAGCAAATTGTAATCTTGCTTGCTTTGTTGTGCTAATTTCCAAAAAAGTACATGGTGTGTTTTTTACAGTGGGTAAATTTCTGCCAGCGTTCACATTTTCAAATGACCACTTCTACAAAATTCCTAGGAAATTACAATAACTCATTACTGGTGAGCTATTTTTGGAATAGTTAGTCGGGCTACTCGTGTTGTCCTTGGGGACGACCCGGTGCCCTCCGACACCACGTTGATGACCCCTGGTATTGACCGGACAAATAACGGAGGTCAAAAAGCTCAAAATACAAAATATGCCCAGATTATTTTCAATCGCAGGTGACAAATTTTAAAAACAAAAGGATGGTGACAAAATGTTAGAGAGGGGTGTGCTTACAGGTTATGAGCAGATTCATTTGGTCAAATGGTGTCAAAAGTAAAAAGTCAGTAATGGAAAGCAACGGCCGGTATGGATGAGTGGAGCAGCACTGCACTGTTTGGGGTTACGAACCAAATTCTATTTGTTTTGTTTTTTTTAATGACAAAATCCTCAAATACAGTAGACCCCGCCATCACTCGCGATCTGCAAACTCCCTCGAAATGTGAAAATTTGTGAATATTGCACACATGTGCATGTTTAAGACAAATTGAAGTTAATAGTTAAAATCTTTGAACACATTCTAGACCCAAACACGTGCATAAATACATGGAGTGCAACTTCTGCACAAAGATTAGTTAAGGAACCTACTAAGTTTGGTGGTGATAAACCACTCCATGTGTTTTATTAAGAAATTTGAGTTTCATTTAGGACCTTTGCAATGAATATATGAACATGCGCAATGAACGGCTTTGAACAAGAACAAGTGGATAGCTTGCTGGATGGATAGGTAGATGGATACCTTGCTAATTAGCTAGCTAGTTAGCGATACATAGATAGATAGATCGCTAGCTAACTAGCAATTGATAGATACCAAGCTAGTTAGCAAGCTAGCTGGCAATGGATGGATGGCTGGATGAGTAGATGGGTAGATGGATAGTTTGCTAGCTAACTAGCAATTGATAGATACCAAGCTAGTTAGCAAGCTAGCTGGCAATGGATGATGGCTGGAAGAGTAGATGGGTAGATGGATAGTTTGCTAGCTAACTAGCGATTGATAGAAATCTAGCTAGTTAGCTAGCCAGGTAGCTAGAGATTGATAGATAGATAGCTGTCAATGGATGGATGAATAGATAGGGTCTACTGTATGATAAAACAGGCCATGTGACCTTAGGAAAATTAGGGGGAAGATAAAACCAAAATAAAAAGCGAGTCAAATGTGTTTTGAAATTTGCTGTTGTGCCACACCCAGATCCAGATGATTTTTTTTCTTTTGAAATAAAAAAATCGTGCACGCATGCTCAAGCACACTCAACATTAATTTGTATCTTAGATGATGAGTACTTCTATTCGACAATTTTACAAACCTCTGCAGAAAACAATGAGTGACTTCATCTTCACATTTACAGTGGAATCCCCAAGTCAATCATAATCCATTCCGCGACACTAAATGGAAGCTGAATTTATGCTGCCTGCGTTGAAGTCAAATAAATGTAAAACGACTCACATTCATTTGTTGCAATGTCCAAAAAATCATTTTAAGTGTATGGCGTAGGACTGTATATCCATCCAACCAACCATCCATCTTCTGTACCGCTCATCTTCGTAAGCGTTTCGGGTGAGCCGGAGCCTATGTCAGCTGACTTTGGTCTCAAGATGAGATTTGAACCCCCAAAACTCAGAACTACTGGACAATACAACTAGATACAACAACAAAAACAAACAATAGCAAAATTACTCACGCTTTTAAGACCCGGAAGGTGACAGACAAATGTAGACGTATGTTTACTAAGCTCACCAAATGTAATTGCATAGGTCTCGTGTCATTAAGTTTTGCTTGATAAAACTAAATTGTGTTCATGAATTAGATGTATTGTTCATATTGTAGCCTGAAGCTTTTCAAGGTTACAGTAAATACAATTTCATGTTCTATGGTTATCATCACGTTTCCTTATTTTTCCTCGCTTAAAACTCGCTTGTCGCAATAATTATCTTGTTTCTTGGCGTGTGTTAAGACTGAGTTTATCTCCCGGAATTGCGCGAAAACCAATTGTAAATGTGTGCTCCATGATTATGATGTGAAACAAAACAATAAAGATATTAAAAATCGGCATGTATGAAACGTGCATTAGATGCTCACTAAGCTGAGATTTGCTGACATTTCTCATCATCATGCAAGAACTTGCGACTTTTGAGGCTTAATTGTCCCCGATATTCGGTTGAATTCTAAATTGCACCATTTTCGGCGCGTGCGACTCTGGCGTTTCCACTATGTTTTATATGGAATCGAATTCCAACGGATCCACCATGATCATTTGATGCATTCATTTGCTTTCTGCAGAGTGTAAACGGGATCGTCGGCTTTGGTCGTATTCACTGCAGCGATACCTTTGACGAGGAGCTTGGCTGCCGAAGTTAAACTGCCAGCTTTGAACATGACAGTGCCCGAGTCATCTGTGGCCAGGTTCTTAAAGGTGAGTGTGTGGATGTGGCCCTCGCTCAGCCCTATCTCACAAACGGGGCCGCTCTTCAGCAAAGTGCCGTCCAGCCACCACTGCACCTTGCCGGGCGCCTGGCCCGACAGCTGACAAGAGAAGGTTGCCCATTCCCCGACAAACACGTCCACGGCCTTAAGACCGCACAAAATGTAGACCTCTTTCACTGTTGAGTGAGAATACACATACAGGCACAATCTCAAGATCGACATTTTCACAATAACAAGACAGGGGTTCCTGTTTATGACGGTGGCGGCAAAACACGATTTTTCTAAGTAAGACGGAACGCACGATTGTTTATTGCTAACCTGCTAGGTTAAAAATGCTAAAATCGGAAAAAGAAACTGAATTTGCAAACTAGTTGGTTGTGGCTCATTTGACACTTGTCGGTAAAGTCACCAAACAAGCAACCCCTGTAAATGTGACACTCTCTGAATGTAAAAATTCAGCAAAAAAAAAAAAAAAAAAAGGACGGATCAATCGTTCATTGAATACGCTACCTTGCACTGTCACAGAGGCAGTGGTCAGTTGATTTCCAGCGTCACAGGTGTAGTAACCACCGTCATCCGGATCCAGGTTGCGAATACGGAGCTCTCGAATGCACCCTTCCTGCCAGAGGTCATACTTCTTACCAGGCGCAAGCACTGCGCCTCCTTTCCTCCACTCCACGCAGACTCCCGGCTTGGAGAGCTCGCAGCAGAGGGTGACATCGTCGCCTTCGATGGTGTCCTGGTTCTTCAGCTCCTTCTTGAAGAATGCTGGAGCAGCTACGGGGAATTTAAAACAGGAGAATTGCGAGGATCTGTCGAGATGGATGGTCAGTGCCATTGAGCTCCTTTCTAGGGGATGGACATCAGGACGACCTAAATATCAATCGTTTGGTCTTTGCGGTGCCAGCCCAGCCATCAAAAGTGAAAGTAAAAACCTACAAGTACATTTTTTTGAATTTTGACTCTTTCTGAAAATGGATCTCACATTCTTGCTATCGCGTCAAAAAGCCCAAAAGGTAAGCAGAGCTGCATCGAGCTTTGGTGGATGTTTAGATTAGCCATAGCTAACAGCTAGGATAAGGTGCGGCCTTTGGTTGTCATGGTAACGAAAGCCTGACGGAAGCAATTTTCAGCAAGGAAAAGTGTAAAGTGTGTTAGAATACTTCATCCTTTAGGAGATTTGCAAATGCAAGTTCTCAAAACGCCGGGGAACTGCTTTCAATCGTGGAATCAAACACACATACTAAAATTCCTTTGAAGTCATCGGCCATGCTTGATTGACAGGAGAGCGGCATATTTTTTTGTTTTAGTTTAGGATTACCTTCCACAGTTAGGGTAACATCGCAGCGATCATCTACGGTCTGGCAAGAGTAAGTCCCCGCATCTTCGGGCACCACATTGTGAATGCAAAGCTGCTGGAAAGCCCCGTTTTGCTTCAGGTCGTGCTTGAGATCGGCTTTGATGACCACCTCGTTTTTCATCCAGGTTGCGGTCGCCTTGGGATCGGAGACGGTGCAGGCCAGGGTGACGGTTTCCCCCTCTAATGCTGCCGTGTCATCTGGCTTCTCTAATATGAGCACTGGAAGGACGCAGATGGAAAAAAAACACATTGACGTCACTCGCGCTGTGGTTTGCGTTTGCCAAGTCCAATTGTGGCTGTTTCGGTCCTTTGCCTTTTGGTTTTTCTTCCACCAGCAAACAAGCAACGCTCTTCTCTTCACCCACAACAAAGGCGACGTCTCCCGATTCGTCGCTGGTCACCATCTTCAGGGCCAAGCGATGTACTCTGCCGTCGCTGCTCATCTGGTTCAGATCGTTGTTCTGCAGGAGGTTGTCCGCGAGCCACCACTCTCCGTTGGTCACACCGGCGTGAGACAACTCCACCTCGAAGACGGCGTCCTGCCCGGTTTGCACGGTAATGTCGTGCAGTTCCCGTAGGATACGCACGTGTTCTGAGGACGAATGGGACGTCAGAGACAAAGGACAAGAATAAGAAAAAGATATACAGAGACCCCTTGATTCATGGCTCACTATTCACGATGTTGATTTTTTTTTTCTGAGGAGCCTATCATCATTTTCTGCTTTTTCTCTGACACTAAAGCTCGAGGATGCTAAAAGATAGCATCAAAGCTCTGGCAAGTAGGAAAGTAGTAATTGGTGTGAAGGAGGTGGACGGTATTTGCGTCTCATTAGGAGCTAAGGTTGTCTTCAATTGTTGGTGGAAGTTGAATTGCAGGGATTTAATGAACAAGGGGTCCTCGGTTTAGCGTATAATGATCCCGACATACGACAACAATCTTGAGTTTTTGAATGCCTGACAGTGAACTTCAGTACTTTGCGCAGCGGTGTAAATATTTGTCATTTGGCACAGGAAGGACACAATGCTACTTGACTGTTATTGGTTTGATTGTTTTGTTGTTTTTGAGGTTATAAACGCCGCACAACGAACTACTTTGCTCAGCAGTCGACGAATATGTCAACGGGTGGAGGCACGCTAAGTTAGGACCGTACTTATCGTATTTTTCAGACTATAAGGTACACTTCAAATGCTTTCATTTTCTCAAAAATCAACAGTGCGCCTTTTAACCGGGCACACTTTATGTATGGTTGAATATAAGTTGAATAGTTGGACTTATTTTCTGTTATGTTTGTTTCCCTTAATATGCAGCGGTGAGCCTACAATTAGCAATTTCCCAAATAAGGCCACTTTATTGAGACTGAGCCTTATATTGCAAATACTTCTCTGCTTTTCATTGAACTGTTTTATATTTATGAAAGTGTTTTTCGTAAAAAAAATAAAAAAATAAAATAATAACAATAATAATAAATAAATAATTATTAACTATGCAGATTTACGACTTTACTACTGTGTTTGCTTAAGTCACAATTTCTGAGACAAAATTGAGGTTAAGTCATTGAGTGTAACAGCGATGGTCTGATTTACCTTTCACAAGGACAGTAGCTGTGCTTTTCTTGTCACCCGTGTCACAGCTGTACTCCCCACCATCTTCCCGTTTCAGCTTGTGAATGATGAGCGTGTGAATGGCGGCACTCTGCTCGATGCTGTATTTCTCCCCGTGGGCGAGCAGAGTTGCGCCCTTCCGCCAAGACACCTTGCAGTCGGGGATGGATGTCTCGCAGGATAAAGTGACTTCTTCGCCCTCGGTGCCCTCTTGGCTGTCCAGGGTCTTCTTGAATAAAACAGGTGCGGCTGCCAGAAAAGATCAGTGTCATTTAGAATTAATCACATGCGTTTTTTTTCCAGATGGAAAAAGAAAAAAAAAAATTATTCCTGATTTAGCGGCTGTTTCTATGTATGTGCTGCATTGGGAATAAAAATTAGGTCATTTCAACTAAAGCTGCAGTACAATTGAATGAAAAAGAAGTCAACCTCTAAGATGAAAAAAAAATAACACTGCTTTTGTTGTAAAAACAAAATATGATCACCCTACCTGAACATTTAAAATTTCAGCAAAAGCAACATGTTGAAACACAGATTACATAACTCACAGGTAAAAGCACTGCTTACCTTTAAAGTCTGAGGAAAAGGGCTAAAACAAAAAATGTTATTTTAACAAAACAAAGTGAGTAAGGTGGGTGGGTCACAACAAAACTGAACGTAATTGCTCAGTTTTGTTGTGATCCGCAAAACCTAACAATTTGATTTTTTTTCATCAAAGAAAATGTATGTCGACATTTAACTCATTCACTGCCATTGACGGCTAAAGACGTCAAAGATGCATTTTTTTTTTTTTAACTTGACTCGTAGTGAACGAGTTCAGAAAAGGAGCAACATGTTCCAAGACTATTCACCATTCACGATGAAGAAGCGTAATAAATACATGGGTTCAAAATTTCAAGTATTCGCGTATATGCTGAAAAGACCGGCGAAAAATTCCCTTACCTCTGACCGTCAGGGAGGCCGTGGATGTGTGGTTGCCCACTGAGAACGTGACCATGCCCGAATCGGCCGTGGTGACGCCTCGAAGCGTGAGGCTGTGTGTGCAACATTCCGCCTTAATAACATTCATTTCATTATTCTGCAGCGGGACATCTAGAAGTTTCCACTGAGCCGACGGCACGTCCTCATGGGAGACCAGACACTCAAAGTGGACGTCTTCGCCTTCGCGTACGACGCAGCTCTCCAAGAATTTCACGATGGACACCTCCGCTTCTGTGCGACATATGAATACTTGATGTCTGGGGTGAGCAAGTGCTCGGCCAATACGTGAAGAGGAAGGCGTGTTAATGTTGGTGATGGGATCAAACACGGAAAAGTGTTTGTGGCGTTAGGTACAAGTGCTGGGAGAAGAGGGAATTCCACACATGGGGGCAAATTACATTTGAACATTTCAAATGTAGTCAAGACAACCCCCCCAAAAAAAAAAAAAAAAAAATCAGTGGATACGAGCCGGGTGAATTCATGCTCAAGAGACATGAATTGAAGTTGATGAAAGAAGTGCACACGAGATGAAAACCGGAAAGGAGCCTACCCTGCACCGTGAGGGTGGCTGAGGTCTTGTGGCTGCCGGTATCACAAGAGTATTCTCCCGAGTCGGCTCCCCGCAATTTATAGATGACGAGCTCAACAAGCGCTCCTGCCTGTTTCAAGTGATACTTGTTGCTGGATACCAGCACCGTGTCACCGCGTCTCCAGATCACACGAGCTCCGGGCTTTGCCGTCTCACAGCGGAGAACAGCACACTCCCCTGCCTGCCTCTCCAAGTTCTGCAGGAGGCTTTTGAAAAGTACTGGCTGGGCTAGAAACAAAGGAAATGATAAGTGTGCCAGCTACTGCTGCAAAATAAATAACTAAATAAAAACAGCCAAAGTCAGAAGCGGGGTACGCGCATCAAAGCTTCCTTTATCTGCTTGTGAGGTCTATAAGAGCAGTGGTCACCAAACTTTTTCCGGTTCTTACAAGTCGGGAACTTTTGTGTACTGGCAACTGCAGCGATGGGGTTGACGGACTAATAAAATGCCCCAACAACAAACGCAAGTCCACAATCTTAATACGGTCACTAAGATTTCAAATGACACCACGTGCATGAACGAGCAGCACAAAAACTGGGTGGGGTATTATTACAAAAAACGTGAAGCTTTATTTTTATGTAACAAAATCAGATTCAGAATGCCCTTTGTTGTCATTGTACTCAGTGTACAGCAGTGCTTCTCAAATAGTGGGGCCGGCCCCCCTGGGGAACATGCTATTTTTCTACAGTACTCCAACAAAGTGTAATTGCGCCTCCACTCCAGTAGGTGGCAGTGGCGCTCATTGCCTATTGTTCGCAGTGAGTATTAACTCTACGGTGTAGGTTTGTTTTACAACGTAAATGAGCCCGTTTTGTTATGCGTGTACCCCGCTTTCGACACGCCAGCAGACACTAAATGGCAAGCATACCCTTCACGGCCACATTCGCCGTGCTTTGATGGAAACCGGCGTCGCACGTATAAAACCCCGCGTCGTCTTTGTCTACGTCGTGGATTACTAGCGTGGCGCTGCGCTCCGTTTGTCTAATGTCATACTTGGAACACGGACAAAGACCGAGTTCTTCTTTTCTCCACTCAACAGGGACGCCAGGTTTGGAGAGCTCACACTGCAGAGCCACGCTTTGGCCCTCATCGGCGGTTTGGTCTTGCAGTTCTTTTCTAAAAGTGACTGGGAGAGCTGATGCAAAAAAAAAAAATGAATCGGGAATGGGGGATGGAGACGATGGGAAATCGGAGAGAGAAAATGAAGTGACGGAAATGCGCCGCTTGAATCGGAGAGATGAAGCCAATCCTACCATTGACTTGAAGGGAGGCAGCGCTTGTCGTGTCCTCCCAAGAGCATGAATACATTCCCGTGTCGCAAGGGGTCAAATCCAAGACCTGTAGCTCATAACGGAATCCATTTTGCGTCATCTGGTACTTTTCTCCACAACTCAGGAGTTGAGTTCCTTTCTTCCACTCGACAGGAAGTCCCGGCTTGGAAAGCTCACAGAGCAGAGTAACACATTCCCCTTCGACGGATTCTTGGCTTTCCACTTCTCGGAGCAATGCGACCGGAAGGACTAGAGGCGAATGGAACGGATCATTAAAAAGTGGTCAGTTGTGGCGTGATGACTTTCAGGTTGGACACCAGATGAAGACTCGTGTCCGTTCAGAAATGCAGCAAACATTTGAACGTACCTCAAAGAGTGGCTGAATGTTTCGACAAGAAAATATTGGTTCACGCTCACACAAGGAGATACGAATTCCACCGAGCCTTTTTCCAGTCAACCAAACACAGAACTGAATTCCTTCAAAGAACAGAACAATCCCTGAATCCGGAGAAGACCTGCCACATAAACCGCCATCCACTTGGTTTTCACTAACTCGCTCAAGGACTCTCATGATCGATCCCTGAGATGCGACCCCCGTTGCAAATGTCAAACCTTCGACAGTTCCGAGCCAGGCTGCGCGTAAAACCACATATCGCAGGATGAAGACATTTTTCTTTCTATTCTTAGAATGTTGCGGGAACCTTCCGCTTTACAGATGCCACGTCTATTTGTGATGGGTTGTCGATTTCAAGCGGATGATGTATAGCGAGCGTCGGCCACCATCAGCATATTCAGTATCAAGAAAAATCGAAAATTCTAATTTTACCTTCAACGCTGATCTCCCGCATCTCTTGTTTCGCAAGTTGCTCTTTTGAGGTCTCGCTGGTCTGTTGCAGTGTCACAACTATGAAATTGAACAGAACATTTTCAACCAACAACTGCCAACAAGGACCGGGCCAGTGGCCGGTTATTCAGCCTCCATGCAGTGTGCAAACACGTTGACTATTTAAAACACACCACCAATAAAACACGACGGACGTGATGAGAAGCCACGCATGCGTGTGCGTGACATGACTCACGCGGTCACTTCCACAGACCACATTGAAGCGAAGCACTTACAAAAAGATTAGAAGAACTAACATTACCTTCGACCTTCTCATGTATTTCCTTCTTCGTCTTATCTTTAGCGACTACCAATGTTGCTTCAATCCCTTTGGCTGAAATGCAAATATGATATAAGTGCGATCAGCGGAGGTGCAAAATTTGAGCTAATTATGTCTGTCCAAAAAAAAAAAAATCATAAAAAAATACTTGCGGCCAGCAACGTGTCAAAATAAATCAAATTTTGGGCTGATTTTAAAAGCAGCGTTTGACATAAAAGATACAAGATAAAAAATAAGCAACCTCGCATGGAGAAGACCATGGACACTTTGTGCCAAATAGCAAAAGCCAAGCCATAAAAAAAAATAAAAAATACTTGTGCAAATCACAGCAATGCGTTGCACTGATTCATCACACGCACAAAAAACAAATCACAAATACCTTCGACTTTTCGGCCAAACATTAAAAGCTTTGCATTTCTTGAATACGGAGTTGCATAAACGCAGAAACAACGACTTTCATGCAGCCAGTGCAATTGGCAAACAAGAGTCCCCATGTGACGAATACTTTGTAGATTTCAGCAACATCATCGAGAATTTGACACAGCAGGATGCGCACAAACAGCAAAGAAAAAAAAAAAAACGGCCCCAAAAAAACAGCAGTAGACGTCTGCATTGTGAGTTGCAGAAATTTCTAGTTTATGTCGTGTACATTATATTTCAGACATGTCACTGAGTATTTAAGATGCAAAGACGGAGCAATAATTAAAAAAAAAAACCAATCATTTCAATTCCAGACTGGACAAAAGCACAAAAAGCCGAAAGCCACGTCAACATTACTACCTTCCGCTTTTTCTTGACTTTCCAGCATTTTAGTTTCCACTTTAGCAGCTGGGACGGAAGCTGCTGGCGGCTTCATGGCTGAGAGGAAATAAGATTGGCACATATCGTTCTTTCATTCCCTCCTGCCGACCGAATCGGCGCCACAACAAGATCATCGCACACAGCCTCGTACAATGCGCGACCCCCCCCCAAAAAAAGGAAAAAAGACGGACAAGCTTAGTCAAATTGAAATGATTCAAAAAGCAAACTGAAGCATGCCAACAAAGGCCAAGGAATCACGTTGACGTAAAAAGTCGAATCTTTCCAACTGCCTACCCGTGATCTTGACGCAAGCCGTGGTTGTCTGCTCCCCACACACACAGCTGTAATCGCCACTGTCTTCGGGCACCGCTTGGGTGATCAGCAATTCGTTCGCAGATGCCTGCTGCTTCATCCGGTACTTCTCTCCGTACGTCAGGACCTGCGCTCCCTTCCTCCATTCCACTGAGACTAAAGGTTTTGAAGTCTCACAGCGAAGAATAACCGTAGCACCCTCGTCGGCCTCCGGACTTTGCAGTTTCTTGGTGAAGGTCACGGGTTGAGCTAAAATAAAAGGATTACTTCCGGCAGGCATCCGTGGCTGATATTTGGGCAAGAGGCGGAGTGCACCCTGGACTTGTAGCGAGCCAAATAACCATTCACGCTCATAATCACGCTTTTACCTTCGACTCTGAGCTCCCGAGTCTCTTGTTCCGCGACTTGCTGTTTAGAAATCTCGCTGGTCTGTTGCAAGGTCACGACTATAAAAATCAAACATGATAACTGCTAAGCACAACCAACAATTTTTGACAACAAGGACACTGCCAGTCATTCAACCTCCATGCAGTGTGGAAGCAAGCGGACCAATTTCGTCCTCCCGATAGCAACGCTGACAACTAGAGCGCACTAGTAGAATTGTCTTTCTAGTAACCTGAAGTCTTGCTGGTCAGTTAAAGGAGGAGAAAACCAAGGTGGCCCATTTTTCACTAACCAGCTCCGTTTAAATATTTTTGGATCAGGAAACTGAAATTAGTATTAATTTTCATTTTGGAGAAAAATAAGGAAATAAGTGACGACTTGAAAAACACCTACTTTGAATGAGGAATTTGTGCTTATATGGCTTTCCGTAGACCGAGGGCTGATACATAAAAAAAAACAACACATTGTTCCAAAAAAGCAGAAGCGAAGCCAAAACCAAACACCATCACACACTGGGACACTTTCAAAGACCACCGAAATGGACAATACTGACTGATTTAAAAAAAAAAAAAAATGCATGAATACCGACATAAGACTTTTGTCCCAATTTGGCTTCTTTTCCTTCCATGTCTTATTAGCTGATCTGCAATTATGACATAATTATAAGAACAGCAAAGTGCCTCCAGTTCAAACCAATCCACGGACGTGACCAGCACAAGTCGCAACAAAGAGCGGCAGCTTCAATCCACATAAATACCTTTCACAGTTTCTTTGGTTTCCACCTTCTTTGATTCCACTTTAGCAGCCGGGAGGGAAGCCGCCGGCTTCACGGCTGAGAGAAAACAATGATGTCACCAACTGTCCACAACTTTCATCCTAATTCAATTTAAAGCCACGAATGGACCATCAAGCAACCATCAACAGATGATAAAAAAAATATTTTAGAAGTACCGAGATGGTTTAAGAAAGAGAGAAGAGCTGCCAAATGGAGAAGTTTGAATGACAGATGGATGACAAATGTGAGTATCAAAGAGCACGGTTCTTTTTAAATCACATTTTCCTACCTTTGATTTTGAGACTCGCCGTCGTTTGATTGTCGCCGCACACGCAGCTGTACTCTCCACTGTCTTCATTTGCCGCTTTACGAATAACGAGTTCATTCACAGTGGCCTCCTGCTTCATCTGGTACGTTTCTCCAGACGTGAGCACGTGTCTTCCCTTCTTCCACTCCACGGACACTCCTGGTTTGGATGTCTCGCAGCGAAGAGTAACGCTGGATCCCTCTTCGGCCTCCTGACTTTGCAGCTTTTTTGTGAAGGTGACTGGTTGGGCTGAACACATTTCGATTGGTCAGCAACGAACAACATGACATCACAGAGTCAGGTACACTCAAAAAAAAAAAAATAATAAATACATCTGATGAGGTGACTCCGCACATCATGTGTGCAGAGGGAAATCCTCCAAACAAAGTCAGTTTGAATCTGTTCCACAATATTGATTGACTTCCACCTTTTTGACCATTGCATGCAATTTAAAAACTACACAAGACATTTAAATGTCATTGATGTTACTTTTGTGGCTAGATCATGAATTAAAAAAAAAGAAAGAAAAAGCAAAATATATTGCATGCATTTTTGAGGGGCTGTGAACTTTAAATTGTGCCACTTTCAGCGATATAATTATTTTTTTTTTATTTCAAAACATTTAGAAAAAAAACCAAGTGACTCAAAGTGTCCTACCAAAAACGTTGAGGTGAGCTGCCGTGTTGCTCTCCCCACAGACGCAGCTGTACTCTCCACTGTCTTCATTTGCCGCTTTACGAATAACGAGTTCATTCACAGTGGCCTGCTGCTTCATCTGGTACTTTTCGCCAGACTTGAGAACTTGTCTTTCCTTCTTCCACTCCACTGGGACGAAAGGTTTAGATGTCTCACAGCGAAAAGTAACCATGGAGGCTTCTTCGGCTTCTTGACTCTGCAGCTTCTTTGTGAAGGTCACGGGTTGGGCTAAACATATTTTCAATTGGTTAGCAACCACTGACATTAAATGACGATGATTATTAAAAAAAACACTTCCTGGGTGACTTTGTGGTCCTCTTACCTTTAACGGCGAGGCTCGCCCAAGTCTTGTTCTCCCCACACACACAGCTGTACTCCCCACTGTCTTCCGGCTCCGCTTCACTAATGTGGAGTTCGTTGACGCACGCCTGCTGCTTCATTTTGTACTTTCCGCCAGACTTCAACGCCTGTCTTCCTTTCTTCCACTCCACTGGAACTGAAGGTTTAGACGTCTCGCAGCGTAGAGTAACGCCAGATCCCTCTTCGGCCTCTTGAGTCTGCAGCTTCTTTGTGAAGGTCACTGGTTGGGCTAAACATTTGGAAATTGGTCAGCAACCAATGATGTCATGATATTTTTTGGGAAATGATAAAAACACAGTTCAGTGAGATGATCCCGTCGACAATTCTTGTAGAGTCCGGAATGATGTATTGAACCGCCCACTCTTTGCTGCAATCATAAATAATAGCAAAACAATCCCTGCGAAGAATTGTCAAGGAGAGCGCCACTGCCAACTACTGGAGTGGAGGTGCAATTACACTTGATTGGAGTACGGCACCAAAAAAAGCATGTTCCCCAGGGTCACACGCGCCCCCCTCAGCATCGGACCCCGCCCCCAAGGTGGGCCCCACTGTACGAGAAACCCTCCTACCTATAACGGCGAGGCTCGCCCAAGTCTTGTTCTCCCCACACACGCAGCTGTACTCCCCACTGTCTTCCGGCTCCGCTTCACTAATGTGGAGTTCGTTGATGCACGCCTGCTGCTTCATTTTGTACTTTTCGCCAGACTTCAGCACCTGTCTTCCTTTCTTCCACTCCACTGGGACTCCTGGTTTGGATGTCTCGCAGCGTAGTGTAATCCTGGATCCCTCTTGAACTTCCTGACTCTGCAGCTTCACCTTGAAGGTCACGGGTAGGGCTGAGGAATTAAGTAGAATGTTTGGAACAGTAGCATGAAATTAAACTGAAAATGTCTGTATGGACGTATTGAGAGTAAAGATTTGATCCTACCCTTGATCTTGACACAGGCCGAGGTCGTCTGCTCCCCACACACGCAGCTGTACTCCCCACTGTCTTCGGGTTCCGCTTGGTTGATGAGGAGCTCGTTCTCGCGTGCCTGCTGCTTCATTTGGTACTTTTCTCCGTACGTCAGCACCCGAGCGCCCTTTTTCCACTCCACGGCGACAAAAGGTTTCGAGGTCTCACAGCGTAGAGTCACCCCGGATCCTTCGTCGGCTTCCTGACTCTGCAGCTTCACCGTGAAGGACGGCGGTAATGCTGCACGGCAAACATTTTAGTACCCGGTCAAGTTCGGGATTCACACAATGTGTTCAAGTGACATAATTCGATGTGGAAGGAAAGCAACAAAACTCGAGATATATTTCGCTAAACACTTGGAGCTGCAGTTTAAATCCAGCAGACCAAAATCATTACCGTTGACTTTTACAGTCGCCGATGTCTTCTGGTCCCCACAAAGGCAAGCGTACTCCCCACTATGGTCCGTCGTGGCATTCCTAATGCGAAGCTCACAAGATGCCGCCTTCTGCTTTATTTCGTACGCGTCTCCAGCGGTGAGAATTTCAGAGTTCTTCCTCCACTCAACGTTGGCTGCCGGCTTTGATAACTCACAGCAAAGTGTCACAGTTTCTCCTTCCTTTGCGTCTTGATTCTTGAGCTTTTCCTTGAAAGTGGCAGGCAGGGCTAAAATACAACAAATTAATAATTACGGTATTTAAGATACGATACAACAATTTTATCTTACATGCATGACAATATTTTCACATGACTTCATAACAATTTGAGAAGACAGTTATAAAAAAATTATGGTCGCAAATAAACGCCTCACACACGTCAGACACCTGGCACATATGAGCAAATGTGGCATGATCATAAAATTCAGTTTTGTGGAGGGGAAAAATATCGGCTCCAGACAGACGAGCTTACCTTGAACAGCCAGCTTGGCCATGCTCTTGGCAGTGCCCACGTCACAAGTGTAGATGTCAGTGTCGTCTTCCTGGAGGTTTTTGACGGTGAGCGATAAAACGCCTTCCTTCTGGCTCATCTGGTATCGACCGCCGGCCTTGAGCTCCGTGTGCCCTTTAAGCCACGAAACCGCCCACGGGCTTTGGGCCGTCTCGCACTGCAAAGTCACGGAGGTCTTCTCATCCGCTTTGCTGTCCTTTAGTTCGCTGGTGAACTTGTGGATCGGCTCTGTCCAATATTGAATAGTGTTACAAATGTAGACAGTGTCGCAAAAAAAAAAAGGTTTTGGAAAAAGACGTTTTCCCGTTTCAAATTGAGACTTTAATTTTGAGAAATCCAGTAGAAGACCTTTAAGGATCGATTCTGTTCCAAATGTTACAGAATGACCTAAATCAATTTGTTAAGAAGGTTGAATATTAAAATGATTTACATTGAGTGCAATCACGTAATATGAAAGTTTAGGCAACAAACAAAAACAAAACAAACGGCCAAACTTGAATCATTTCCTCCTCACCTTTCACCTCAAGCTTGGCTTTGGTGGTTGCGCCTCCGATAACCTCACATTTGTACTCTCCGGAGTCTTTATCGGAGACGTTGTAGACGACCAGCTTCATCACCCTCTTTTCCCTGATGATGTCATACTTCTGGCTCTTTCTTACGGTTTTGCCCTCCTTTGTCCATTTGACAGTGGAGGTGGATTGTGCCACCTCGCAGGTAAAAATGGCATCTTCACCCCGAACCACACTGACATTTTCCAGCTCCCTTGACAGTGATGAAGCTTTTCCTGCAACAAAACATTTTCTCATTCTTATCTTGTATTCGTTGTTGAAAGCACACGAAAGGAAGACAATTCACCTTCAACAGTCAGCGTTGTTTTGGAGGTCAGATCTTTAATGCTGAAGACCACGTCTCCGGCATCAGCAGAGGTGACGTCCTTGATGGTCATCAGGTATTTGCGTCCTTTGCTGTTCACGTTAAAGCGTCCTCCGCTGGTAACGCTTTGGCCGTTAAGAGCCCAAGAGCACTCGTCGGTGCTCTCGCGAGATAAGATGCACTCGAAAGCGCACGTCTCGCCCTCGTTCACCTCAGCCGACTTCAGCCATTTTGTGATCCCGATGCCAATTTCTAAGGAGGAGGGAAACAACATGTGGTCCAAAATATACTTGAGTCAGCCTGTATAAATCCAGAAAATGTTACTATTACTGTGTGAATATTAGTGATAGACCGATTATCAGCCGGGCCGATTATTGTCGCCGATATTTGACATTTTGACGATTATCCGCATCTGCCTTTTTTTTTTTACTTTCAAGGCCGATAATTTAAAAGCTGGTTTATTTTGGCTCGCTGCAACATACTTCTCTCTCTCTCTGGTGTGCTGGTGGCCCTGCGTGCAGAAGCAGGTTGGCCCACCCACAGCACCATCTGATTGGTTCCTTGAACACTGGGTAGCAGCCAATCAGCAGTAAATTGCCTGTTTGCTTTTTCACTTCGAGGCACACGCACTACAGGAGGGGTCACAGACTTAAATAAATGAACTCACAACTAATAGAAAACTATTTTGCATGGGAAACTTTGAAGAGATGTTTGTTTTCATTGAACCATAAGATATGCAGGTGAGCCTGGGAGCTCCGTGCACTTTTTGTTAGACTTTTAAAACTAAGTTGTCTATTTTCTATTTTAAAAAAAAAAAAAAAAGCTCTAATTATAAATAATTATTTAATTAATAAACGTGTTTAAAGGCATTTAAACACTGTACACTTTTGGAGTTTTTATTTGTCCAAATTTTGACCCCATTTTCAACAAATGAATATTGGCTTCAAATATCGGTTATCAGCCTCCATGACAACTAATAATCTGTTGGCCCTGAAAAAAAGCACATCGGTCTATCACGAGTTAATAATTGTGCTTTTGGCCAGCCTGACACAAAACGGACCTCTTACAGTGACCTTGGCTTTGGACACCTCAGTTCCAAGATCGCAAGTATACTCCCCCGCGTCGTCTTTGGTCGCATCCTTGATGATCAGCCCCAAAGATTTGCCCGTGTGAAGGAGCTCATATTTGGGTCCAGCCGTCAAGAGGTTGCCTTCTTTCCTCCATGTGGGAGAGACCCTGGGCTTGGATGCCTCACAAGCCAGAGTGATGGAACCTTTCTCCTCACCAACAACGTCATCCAGAGATTTGAGGAAAAGGGCGGGCTTTTCTAGGGAGTCAAGCAAGGAAATTATTCTAATTTATTTATGTATATGAATAAAAATACCACGTTCATCTGGGCACATTCTAACCTTTAACCTCAAGTGTGACGGATTCCTTCACTTTGCGGATATGAATGGTGATCGTCCCCCCATCTTGAGGCGCCAGGTTCTTAAGCGTGAGTTGATGTAATTTTCCGTCATGGGTTATGGTGTTGACTTCATTGTTGAAGAGCGCTTTGTCATTCAAGAGCCAGCGAGCCTCCTCGTCGGAGTAGTTGACCTCACACGTGAAGATTGCGTCGCTGTCTTCATCCACTTCGGTGTCAGCCAGATGCTTGGTGAATTTAATGTCACGCACTGAGAATGGAAAGCAGGGATTTAGTCTCATCCACACTTGAACATTTTGTATTTTCTATGGCAGGTTTCCCAAAATTAAAAAAAACAAAAAAACATTCCATTTTGGAAAAGCCTGCTCTTTGGTCTCAAACGTCACCTTCAACGAAAAGATTTCCTTTGGTCATTGCAGCTCCGGACTGACAACTGTACTCGCCACTGTCCTCTTCAGTCAACATATGAATGGTGAGTTGAGCCCTGGTCGCGTCTTGCTTCATGTTAAATTTGTCCGATGCGGCCAGTGGCGCCTGCTCTTTCAACCACTGCACTTTGTCTTTTGGCGGAACGGAGAATTTGCAAGTGAGCATGGCGGAACTTTTCTCTTTGGCCTTCACGTCCTTGATGGGCTCAGCAATCTCAAGGGGACGCTCTGAGCAGAAAGCAGACAAGCTTTACAAAAATATATGAACATGAAAGAGTTATTATGAAGTGCACACACACACGCAGGTACGGTACCTTTGACTGTAAGCTGGGCCAGTGACTTGCTCTTGCCAGCCGTGAACTGCACGGGTCCCGTCATGGCCGCTTTGGTCTTTTTGAACGTGAGACGATGCATGGTGCCTTCTTTCTCCATCTCAACATCAGCATTCTCCTGCACCACGACTCCACGGAGAGTCCAAACGGGCGCTTTCACCAGTTCCATGCTGATCTCAACTTCGAAGACAGCGGCGAAAGGTTCCGTCACCTCCACGGAACTCATCTCCCGCACAATGCTGATGGACTGCTCTAAAAGGGTTAAAAAAAAAAAAAAAAAAAAAAAGTTAGTGATAAGTTAGAGATAATTCAAATATAAACGACTCTGACGAAGGCAAAGGTGTGAATGTGTTTGCTTAACAATCTCTGACTAGCAGCCGGTCCAGGTTTCGTTACACGTCGCCTTAATGCAGTGCTTCTCAAATAGTGGGGCGGGCCCCCTCGAGGGGCGGGGTGTGATGCAGATGGGTCCGCGTGTGACCCTGGGGAAACTGCGTTTTTTCCCGTAGTACTACAATAAAGTGTAATTGCACCTCCACTCCAGTAGTTGGCAGTGGCGCTCTCCTTGCCTATTTTTGCGCAGCGAGTATTAACTCTATGGTGTTGGTTTGTTTTGCAACAAAATGCTAATATTTATAATTGCGGCAGAGTGTGTGTGGTGGGGGAGCGTAAATTGTTTTCTTCTTGCTGGGGGGGGGACGGGGGGGCATAACAGAAAATAATTGAGAAGCTCTGCCTTAATGTGAACAAGCACTATAGAAAATGAAGAAATGTATACAACTTCCAAAATTTTTCTGCTAATCTGCCCATAAATGTTCTTAACTCATTCACTACCAGCTGAGTAAAAAAAAAAAAAAGGATCTTTGACGTCTTTATCCGTCAATGGCAGTAAATGTTCTTAATATGTTTTGAATCCATTTCAACCCAGCATCTTGCATAACAGAAAACAACCAACCTTATTACCTGTAATAATATTTCAAAACAATGACAAATAGCACTTCCAATCCGTACGTGCATCGCACATCAAACAATCATCAACGTGAGTCCCGCACTCTGATTAGTCAAGTGGATTCTAAACAAATCAAACAACTGTGGCAACACACAGTGAGTTCCAACCATAACGCAATTTTCACAGTCAGCATGACAATCTGTCAATTCCATTTCGGTTCGTCAACAAATGTCTGAGAAAGGACTCTGGTGGCTCATTTCCTGTACATGACCTCTGACCTTCTAACGTTTTACCTTCCACAAGCAGTTTACAGGACGTCTTGTCGTCAGAGGCGTCGCACGTGTACGTGTCTTCATCGGCGGCGTCCACGTCGTTGACGGTGAGCTTCCGGTACACGTCCTCGCTTTTGATGTCATACTTCTTTCCGGCTTTGAGCTCGGTCTTGTTTTTGAACCACTTGACTTTGGCGCTGGCGCGGGACACTTGGCACTCCAGGTGGCCACGGTGCTTGTAAATGGCTATCTTATCTCGGAGTTTCTTCACAAACTTGACGGGCAGCTCTACAGTAAACGGATTGTATTTGATCATGCATGCGGGACGGAGGAACTTAATTAAAATGTTGGAGAAAAACAAACACATTTATTTCAGTAGTTTAATTCAAAAGGTGAAACTCATATTATACAGATTCATTGAATGCATAGGAAAATATTTTTCAGAAGGCTAATTCCTGCCTAACTTTATACTTACAAAGTTTGTTTTTTATGTATATTCAAATGTGGATTTTTCCCAAACTGCAAACTCTAATGTTCAAAATTACAAAAAAAAATAATAATAATAATAAAATATTTACATATTTGACTGGGTGTGTAATGAATCTATATAATACACAAGTTTACATTTTTTTTTCAATTGAATTACTGAAGAAGGGGAAAAAAAAAGCTTTTCCACAATGTTCTTGACATGCATTTCTACTTTGGCTTGTTTTCGTTAGAGTGAGTCTATTTTTAACGTCCATGCAAGTTCCAAGGCGACTTGGTCATGCGAGCCTCTCGACTTGCAACATCACATAAATACACTCATGCAAAGTATATGCATGCACGCATCAAGGAATATTTACCTTGCACCTTCAGCTGCGCAGATGACGAGGTCTTCTCAGCTGTAAATTTAATCTCACCTATATCTGCGGTGGACACGCTTCTAAACAGCAACACATAGGTCCTGCCTGTGTTTACAAAAGAGATTAAAAATAAAAATCAGAAGAAATGAAACCATTTTTAAGATGGGACAATCCCACACACAATGGACAAAAAAAAACAAGTATGCGTTTCCTGCATTCTAGTGTGCCATGTACGCCGGGTCGTTTTTTTTCCTTGAACTTGATCGAGCCAAGGCGCAAATTGTGCTTCCTAAAATACCACAGACGTGTCCAGGACACACATGCGGGACCCCAAACCGCAGAACTATTGTCGTTGAAATTGACCAAATTTGGCCCACCGACCCGTGTTTGACACCTGTGGTCTACATGAAGAAACGTTTTAAATTTGGGAATGCCAATCGTCGTTATTGTTTGGATCTTTACCTTCTTGTCTCATCTTGACGTTATCATTGACTCGAAGTTTCGTACTTCCTTTGTACCACTGGCACTCCACCTCGTCGTGTGAGACCTCGCAGACAAATGCAGCGCTCTCCTTCTCCATCACCTCCACATCCTCCAGCTTCTTCACAATCTTAACATCTCTGGCTGCGAGCGGGAAAGACTTTTGTGACGTTTCGATTTGCAAACGGCGCCGGCGGCGCTGATTGGCCAAGGTGTGACTCACCATGAACGGTAATCTTGGCACAGGTGTTGTCGTCGGCGGTGCGACAGATGTAAGTGCCCGCATCTTCGGGGGCGCACTTGTTGATGATCAAAGTGCGTTTTCGTCCCAAAGAGTGAATGCCGTAATTCTTCCCCGGTTTCAGTTCGACATCATCCTGCGGAATTGAACGACGTTAAGTTGAACGCCGATAATATGTCAGACATTACGCAGCAAACACAAGTGTGACTTGTCACCTTTAACCATTTTACATCTGCGTTTGTTCTGGATACTTCACACTCCAAAGTGACCTTCTCCTTCTCAGCCACGCTGATGTCCACAATAGGCTTTGAGATCGTAGCAGGAGGTTCTATGGAATCAGAATAGTACAATTCAGTGGCCAGTAAAAAAAAAAAATCCATCACAAGAAACTGGTTAAAGACAGCATCACGGACTGTTGAAGATTGGGTAACTACTGTGCTATTAATGTTATGGAAAAGTTAAGGTCAAATATAATAATTCGCAATAAATTCTATTGGATGAGGTACAAGAGGACAGAAAAGATGTGAAAACGATTAGGTCTGACTTCAGCTGACATCGGTAGTGCTCCTTACTTTGTTTTACGTCTTGCGTTAATAAGTGTTCTGTTATGCTCCCGATCCTTTTTAATTTATTTCATCATGATTATTTTTTTCATTGACAACACTTGAGTTTTTTTTTCACATCGTCTGTTTGTTTGTCTGTTGTTGTTCAATAAAAAGAAAATTATTAAAAAAAATAAAAAAAATTAGACGACAGCATTGACGCACGTATGATGTAAATTGGTACATTAGAGGCGCACAGACTGTGTAAAATGGTTTAAGTTCTGGCACATTCGATAAATGTGGTCTAAATATTGTACGTCAAAGCTCACAAAAGAATGATATACTTGATGATGTGGCCATGCACTCCAGCGGGCCATCTTTACCGTTCAAAGAAAAAAAAAAAATCCTGATTGTGCCCCCTCACGTGATGTAGGTGACTGCGTGCATACCGGTTACGATGAGTTTGCAGGAAGTCCGAACGTCTTCCGCTTGGAAGCCGATGGCGCCGGCGTCGCCTCGCGTCAAATTTGACAAGGTGAGGCCGTGCGTCTTTCCCAGAGCTGTGATGCGAATATTGGGCCCGGATTTGAACCTGATGCCGTCCCGTGTCCACAAGCCTTCGACATCGGCCTGGCTGAGCACCACCTCGAAGCTTACAGTTTGTGTCTCGTGTGTCCTGGTTTCCGTGAGACCTTTGATCAGCTGCACTTTCTTCACTGAGAAAAAAAATTGCTTTTATTAGTAGAGTGACCTCGCATATTTTTGTAGAGCAGTATTGAGAGATTTATTTATTTATTTTTTACACACACCGTACAGTATTTATATCAATGAAAAATGTGTTTTAAAAAAACAAAACGTTCAGTGTGAAGCGCAATTATTACCGTGATTTCCGCAACTACGATTGGTGGCCAAACTTACTCTCAACAGTGAGCTTGGCCTGGGTTCTGTCGTCAAGCGTTTCGCACGAGTAGATGCCGCGGTCGGCGTAAGCCACGCTCTTGAAGACCAGCGCCTGCTTGGCACCGTCCACTCGCACCTCCGCGCTCGCCGAAGTCTGCAACTTGACGCTGTTCTTCATCCAGTGCACTTCGTCCGACGGCTTGCTCAGCTCCACCTCCAACTTTGCCTCGCTCTGCTCCTCCACCGTCAGATTCTCCAGCTTCTTCTTGAATATCACCGGCTCGCCTGATTGATAAAACACGAGAGGTATTGAGACAGTGGTCTAAAATAAATACAACTTGAAAAAAATATGATCTAGTTCCCTACGTTGCACTTGCAGCGTCGCTTTGCAGCTTTTCCCTTCGGCATCGACGCTGATCTCCCCCGCGTCCGTCTGGCTGACAGAAACGACGGTGAGCGAGTGGCTGAGTCCACCGTGCTCAATCTTATACTTGGCGCCATGAGCGATGGGAACGTCGTTGCGGAACCATTTGACGAGCGCGTCCGCCGGCGTGACGGTGCACTTGAATATGGCGTCTTTGCCCTCCATTGCCGCCACGTTGTTCAGCTTGGAAGTCAGCTTGACGACTCGGGGCGCTGCGAGGAGCAACAGATAGATAGACTGTCGGTCAAAAATTGCAACAAATTCAGCAAGGGGATTACAAATATTTATTCCTGCACTACATATAAATTTTTTCAGTTACCTATCGAGGTGACTTTGGCAGCAGTCTTGTCATTTTTACATTCGCAGCTGTATTCGCCGTCATCTTCCTTCGTCACGCCAGTCACTATGAGGATTCGCCTGACGTCGTCTGTCTTGATGCAGAACCTGCCTCCAGGTTTAACCTCGGCACCATTGCGCCGCCATAGAACATCGCCAGAGGCTTGATTCAACTCACACATGAGATTTAAAGCGGCCCCCAATTCGACCGTGATGGCTTTCAACGGGACAATAAATTTAATAGGCACGTCTGCAAAAAAAAAAAAAAAAACCTGGGGCGTCAAAGTTAAAATAAAACATCAGCACTTGACTTTCAGGAAAAGCGGACTAACCTTTGACCTGCACTTTGAACTCTAGTTTGTCATCAGCAGTCTGACAGGAGTAGACGCCGCTGTCTTTGGATTCGCTGGACGTGACGATGAGCGTGCGAGCGAGGCCGTCTTTTTTCATTTGGTACTTGGTGCTCTCTTTGAGCTCCACGCCGTCTTTAAACCACCTCACGGCGCCGCCGCCGCTGCTGCCGCTGCTTTCTGCGGTCAGCTCGCCGGTCAAAACAATTTGCTCGCCGGCTTGAATGATGCACGTGTCCTTGACGAGCTTCTTCTGGAATTTGGCAGGCACATCTACGGAGATGAACACAATTGGGTTGGCTCACGTCCCGGACGGCGCTCTCACTTGTCGCCACGTGGATTCATGATCGTGCTTGAGCTTTCGCTTGAATTTTACCTGCCATCTGCAGCTTGAACGTCAGCTTCTCCGATCCAGCCTCACACGTGTATTCCCCGACATCTTTTTTGTCCATTTTATCTACGACCAGCTCCCGACTCCTGCCCTTTGCCACAATGTGCACCGCCGTGCTGGAAGTGAGCAGCTTGCCGTCCTTGGACCATTTCACCTCAGTTTTGAAATCGGCCACCTCACAGCGCAATGTGGTTTTCTTGGAATAAACAGCAGTCACCTCATTCTGGACGGAGTCCTTGTTCGCGAAAACACTGGGGGCATCTGCGGATCAAAGAGAGAAGCATAAATATCAGTGATGGACCAATATGCTTTTATCGGGGCCGATACAGAAACTGATTATTAGTAGTCATGGAGACCGATAACCGATATTTGAAACCGATATTAATTTGTTGGGGAAAAAAGGGGTAAAATAGTGTAAAAAAATCAGTCAATGAAAACGTACATTTTTTAGTAACCGTACATTTTTTAGTAAGTTTACGATGACAAATAGTTTTATATTTATATATATTGATATTTGTTGTAAGCTGTTGCCTCCTGTAGTGCGTGTGACTCGAGGTGAAAAAGCAAACAGGCAGCTTACTGCTGATTGGCTGCAACCCACTGCACAAGGAACCAATCAGATGGCACTGTGGGCGGTCCCAATCTGCTTCTGCAGGCGGGGCCACCAGCACAGCAGAAAGTGAGAGAAGTGTGCTGCAGCGAGCCAAATCAGCTTATAATTTATCGGCCTTGAAATCAGCAAAATGCCAAATATCGGCCCCGATAATCGGCCTGGCCGATAATCGTTATCGCGTGTATATTGCGTCTACATAGCACATCATCATAGTTATGTGAATCCCTCTCAGTGCATTTCTTACCTGCCACGTGTATACTGAAGGACAGCTTCTCATTTCCAACCAGACAGATATACGCTCCAGCGTCCTCTTTGACCAAGCTGTCAATCACCAGCTGGCGACTCTTTCCCTTGGACTCCACACGAAGCGTCTTGCCGGAAGACAGCAGCTTCCCGTCCTTGTACCATTTGACATTGGTTTTCGAATCCGCCACCTCGCAGTTCAGAGTGGCTTTCTGGCTGACAAAAGCCTTGACGTCTTTTATCACGGATTCCTTATTGGAGAAGGCTGACTTGGGTTCAACGTCTGCGGCAATCACGGCAGAAGATATCATGTGATTTCCTCTTAGATTTTCACATCTTGGCCAGCTTTTTCGGTGCAAATATTGAGAGAGAGAGACTATGTCCTACCTGCCACCTGCATCCTGCATGTCAGCTTCTCACCTCCGGCTTCACAGATGTACTCCCCGGCATCTTTCTTCTCCACACTGTCAAACACCAGCAGACGAGTCTTGCCCTTGGACTCGGCACGAATTGTCTTACTGGGCACCAGCAGTTTGCCATCCTTGTACCATTTGACTTCTGTTTTGCTGTCAAACACCTCACAGCTCAGAACAGCTTTCTGGGACAAGGAGGAAATCACCTCCGCCTTGACCGAGTCCGTGTTGGAGAAGGCCGGCTGGATTGGAGCATCTGCAGGGGAAAATGATGGATAACCGCATTGCGTTGGCATGATTCACTGCACGAAGCAGAGCACAGACGTCTGCGAAGGTTAAGAAAATTTTTTAAAAACCAGTGGTGGGCCGTGTATTTCACACGTAGGCCAACTCTTTGTTGGCGATGGCAGGGAGGCTCTGACAGCAAAAATCAGGAGCTATTTGTTGGATTCAACACTTTAAAGATCAATTTCCTTACCAGTCACATGGATCTTAAAGAGCAGTTTCTCCGCCCCGGCCTCGCAGGTGTACTCCCCGGCATCCTTCTTCTCCACGCTATCGATCACCAGTTGACGGTTGTTCCCTTTGACTTCGGTGTAAACGCTTCGACTGGATACGAGCAGCTTGCCGTCTTTGTACCATTTCACTTCTGTCTTGCTGTCTGATACGGTGCAACTGAGATTGGCTTTTTGGGAAAGAGCCACTTTTACCTCTCTCTGCACCAACTCCTTGTTGGAGAAGGCAGACTGGGGTTGAGTTTCTGATTGGAAAAAAAAAAGTTTTTGCTATCAGTGAGCCTACAAATGAAATGAGCCAAAAAAAAAAAAAAGACCTTACCTTTAATCTTGACGTGGAATGAGACTTTGTCTGTGGCTGTCTCGCAGGAGTAATGCCCCTCGTCGACTTTTTTTGCATTCTTGATGACGAGTTTTCTCAGGGTACCTTTGGAGATGATGCTTGTTCTTTGGTCCTCAAAGAGCTCCACCTGGTCTTTTCTCCACACGACCGCCGTGCTCGCGGGAGAAACCTCGCAGCTCAGCTCGAGATCATCTTTGAGGGAGGAGGACAGGCCCATCGGGCCTCTGGGCTTGTTTAGGAACTTGGCAGGTTCATCTGAAAGAAAAAAAAAATAATTACCGTGTTTCCTCAAAGAGGGTCCGTTCCTCGAAAGCAAGTGGAATTGACTGCTGGGTCCTTTAGAATTCAGTGGCTGGATTTTGCCATTTTATGGTCAAGATTAAGGCTGAGCTGTACCTTTAAGAGTGAGCTGCATGGACATTTTGTCATCAGCACAAACACACTCGTAGATGCCCACGTCTTCCTCTGTAACGTTGTGTACTTTCAAGAAGCTCTTGCGGTCCACGCTGATGTATTCGTACTTCTTGCCCATTTTTATCTCCCGTCCATTTCTCATCCAAACCACCTGTGAAAATAAATCCATTGACAAGCCAAAATGAGTCGACAAATCTTCAGAATATGTCAAGAAAATGAAAACATAAAATGCATACTGTAATTTCCCGGACTATAAACCGCTACTTTTTTCCTCGATTTTGAAGCATGCAGTTAATACAACGGTGCAGCTTTTCTGTGGATTTTCCTTTCACCACTAGGGGCGCTCTAGAGTTCAGAAAATACGCTAAATAAATCTTGATTTTTTTTTTTGGGTCAGTTCTGTTTTAATTAGCAAAATTGTTGGTGTGTTGAAGGCGCTGCTTTAAAATTTGGTTTATGGACCTTTATGTGCATTCACAGTACAAAATCATTCTGTACATGCAGTAAACAACTCATTTTTTTCAACTTAGAAAACTGTGGCTTATATCCTGGTGCGGCTTGTATATCTTTTTTTTTCCCCAAAAAAGAGTTGCTGCGGCTTACATACAGTTGTGCCTTATTATCTGGAAAATACAGTAGTTTTGCTTGCTGATTGTAGTCAGTTTTGCATAAACACGGCAAATTTTAAAGAATTTAAGGGATGTTAATTAACATCACAAACCTGTGCGTCGTAATCCGACACCTCAGCCGTCAACTGAGCGGTGGCTTGCGCGCTGCAAAACACCACCTCTTGCTGATCTGATTTATTGATGAACCGGACAGGTGGTGCTGAGAGGAAAGGGAGTCATTAAAAGTTCACACGCACCCAAAAAATAACAAAAAAACAAGCAAAAACAAGCGCGTGACATCGCGGCATACCCTTCACAGCTAAGTTGCAACTGCTCTGCGAGCCTCCCCCCAAAAACTTGACTTCTGTTCCATTCATGTCCAGGGTGACCTCTCGGATGAGCAGCGTGTGCACGTTCTTGGAACGGGTGATGAGGTAGTCGCCGCCACTTCGCAGCATGCGGCCATTTAGAGACCAGAAGCCGGAGCAAACGGCTGACAGCTCCACCGAGATGGAGAACTCTTCACCGGAAACAGCAGCGCTGTCCACGAGGCCTTTGCGGATTTCTGCAGTGGGCTCTTAAAGGACAAACAGAACACAAGGGAAGAATTCTCAGCGGCATTCGACAACAGTGTCTCGTGATGCCAACCATATCCGTCCTACCAAGGTAGAAGCTTCCGGGCACCTCGAGGTAGTCGCTCTGACCAAAGTCATTCACGGCAGATATACGGAATTGGAAAGTGGCTTCCTCTGTGAAGTTCGAGATTGTGATCTGCGTCGCCAAAATGGTCTCTCCGACGTTGCACCTCTGCCAAGTCTGAGTGGCAACCTTCCTCCTTTCTACAATGTAGCCCTTGATGGGCACGGGACGGTCACTGTCCGGAGGAGACCACTGCAGGGTGATGGAGGAGTCGGTCTTGTTTTGCACCACAGCACCGACTGGGGGATCAGGAGGATGCTTCCGTGCCGCTGAAGAGCAACGAGGTTTATGCAATTGAATAATCCAAGAGAAATATAAGCCAGAGTAGCTTCTCCAAAAAGCAAAGCGGGGATTTCCTCACCGGTGACGGAGAATCGAGTGGACGTCTTGCAGTCCCCAGCCACGAAAGCCACTTCTCCGGAATCATCCGCCTGACACTCCCGAATGGTCAACGTGTATTGTCGGAGCAGGCAAGCCATGGAAATCCGTGAATCCGGCGTTAGCTTGTCGCCGTTGCGGGTCCAGTAGACGTTAGGATAGGGCTGCTCCAGCTCCACGCAGAAGATGACCGTGTCGCTGACCGGAACGACCGTCCGGCGAGGAAGCTTCTTCGTGATGTTGCCTGAAACGTTGGACACGACATTAGAAAGGGTGCCGCCCACATTTTTTGGTTCGATTTGGAGCACTCGGTGATGATTACATCAGTGTCACTACGCTGCGTTTATGCTGTACACAAAGAAAGCGGCATGCTTTTCGATCATATGTACAAAAATGACATCACAGGGCTCTGGTACTGACTTATCATGATTATCTGTTTTTTTGGGTTTGGTCATGTGATGTTTGCTAGCTGAGCCCTTAAAAGACTTTTTTTTCCCGTGACTTCCTCTTTAAGGTGGCGTAACAACAACGTGGTTGAACTCACCCAGGACGGTGAGCTCTCCCACCGTGCGGCTGCCCTCCTTCATCTCGCAGATGTAAACGCCGTCGTCGTTGGTGGTCACGTTGTGAATGGTGAGGCGCCGCAGCGTGCCTTGTTCCTCCATGCGGTACTTGGCGTTTTGCTCCAGACGAGTTTCCTCCATGAACCAGTCGGCCCTGCTGCCAGTCAGCGGCACTTCGCACATCAACGTGGCCGACGTCTTCTCTGGGACCGCCACGTCTTGAAGCTTCCTCCTGAACGGCACCTTTGGCTCTGGCGCGACAAAGGGAGAAATGTTGTTGGTATAACGCCGATGCATTTGATAATATTCTTAAGCTACACAAGCTCGCACGAGCGCCAAAGTGAGTGAAGCTCACGTAGCAACAGCGAACTTCTCAACGGCAGCAGAAAATAGACGTAACGCTACACGTCCCCTCAGAATACGAGCCACAATTGAATCATGTTGCGACGAGCCGCACGCATTTGAAAATGTTTTAGCGCAGTGAGCGAGTTTGACCTACCGGTACCGACAGAATGTGCAGTCGCTCCTTCGACTCTCACACACTCACACGCCAACGCGTTTGATATAGCTGCAAAATCTAATCTAACTTTTTCTACACCTGCCAAATCGAAATCAGAAGCGTCAAAAAGAGATTTTGATAATCTGACCGACATAAGTGGACAACATATTCAATGACGCTGGTTGACGTCCAAATTGTTTTCATTCAAAAATGTTTTAGTTTTACAGCAAATGTGAAGAGATTGTCAACAATCCATTTTTTCTTTTTTCTTTTTTTAGAAAGAGGGAAAACACTGAGCTGTACGTTATGTTAAAAGTTGGCACGGGCAGATATTCGATGTTGATGTTATAACCATTTGCAAAAATATTGCAGTCTTACGGCATTAAAATCGCAGCAATAAAACGGGTAACTAAAAACAACATTTCTTTTCCCGTTGAACAAAATCGATTTTATTTTTTTTAAACATTTTTCGGACACCCTGGACTGGTTGTCAACCATTTGCAGCAAAAGTGTATTATAAGTTCAAATAAATATTACATTGTAATTCTTCTTAGTAAATCACGTTGTCCGAAACCCATGGGCGACTTATGTTGTCCTCTGGGCTAACTGTCAGCCGCTGGCACTTTCTTTTTTTTGTTTAAAGGACAAAGCACATAAATCAAAGGAAAGTTTTATCATCAATGTTTGCAGTATCTTGTCTTGCTCCCTCCTTTCTTCGTTAAACACAGAGAAGGTAAAAAAAAAATAATTGGAGGCAATTGTTTATTCAACTCTGCAAGCAGCCAATCATGTTGCGCCCTGCTTAGACGTCCACTCAGAAACGAAAAGAAGAGCGCAGAACTGGCGACGGTTGTTGAAACGTTGGCTCTTTCAAAGCACGCTAAACCGTCAAACTTGAAATCGAGTTAAAAGCCACTTACCCTTGACTGTTACCAGCACAGCACTGTAGGTCTGACCGGCCATATTGGTGGCATTGCAGGTGTAGAAACCGTTGTCGTCCTGCTTGCAGTACAGAATCTTGAGGATGAAGTTCTCGGCCTGGTCTTCATATATGACGTGGCGACGGCCCTCGCTGATATTTGCGCCGTCTTTCCTCCAGATGATGTGAGGCTTGGGGTGACCCGTAACGAAGCAGCTGAGTTTGGCGTGCTTGCCCTCCGTCACGGTGCAGGTGCGGGTGAACACGCCCTTTGGTAGTTTTGCCAGCGCCGACGACCTCACCTCGTGCTCCAGACTCAGGGAACTCAGACTGTTTGTGATTTTGTCCGTGGCGGCACTTTCCTCGGTACGAAAGACAGATATGTCCTTCTTCATTTCTTCTTTACGCTTCTGGAGGTGAGAGAGGAGGGAGGTGGGGTTTTCCGCGGCAAGGAGGTGGGCATCCTGGGGGTCCACCACCAAGGTGGCGGCGGCGTGAGCCCGGCCCAAAGTGTTCTGGGCTCTGCAGGTGTACGTGCCGCTGTCCAGGTTGCGCACGCTCTGAATCTTTAAGCTGCTGCTGTCGCTGTCCGAAAAGATCTTGATGCGGTTGGACTCGCCCAGGTAGCGGCCGTCTTTCTCCCAGTCGAAGTTGGCGTCGGGGTGAGCGACGACTCGGCAGTGGAACGCGGCATCGGCCCCCAAACCCACACGTGCCGAGGCGGGCTTGATCATGAAAACGGGGGCCCGTGGAGTCATCTCTGCCGGAAGGGCCACTTTGAGAGTCACGGCCGCGTAGGCCTCCCCGACACTGTTTTTCGCCCTGCACAGGTACTGACCGCTGTCTTCCAGCGCCAAGTCATAGATGGTCAGACGGTACACGTCTCCATCTTCCACGGTCTTGAAGCGGCCACCGGATGTCAGTTCCAGCTTTTCTTTCTCCCAGGTGATGAGTGGTGTGGGGTTGCCAATAATGGTGCAGCTCAGTGTGGCGTCCTTGCCGACGCACACGGCGAACGCTTTGGGCCGGGTGAGGAACCTGGGGGCTCCTCCGAACAAATTTTGATCCATGGTTTTTACCTACAGTCAAGGAGGAAGAGAAATTTTAGAAATTTTCGCTCTATGAACTGAGTGCTGCCCAACTGGACCGGCATGTTGCTGGAGCCCTGCCAGGAGGAGGAGCGAGCTGGTGACCAGCTCGAATCTTTCTGGTGTCACCAGCTACCGGCAGGGCATTAACAGCATGTTGCACTTGCTGGGTGGCGTTGGTTTAATTCACAGATCGGGTTGCCCAGTGACCCAAGGTTCGGCGGTTTTGTTTTGTTTTTGCTGCTGGTTTTACTGGTGGCACCAGCATCAGCATAAGCCAGAACCATCCCCTCCAAACCGGTTGACCTCAACCCTAAAATTCGCTTCATTACTACTGTGCATTTGGACTGTTTTTCCCTTGTTTTATATTCATAGGCTAAGAAAGTCGTTTTATAGAAATATGTGCTCTATTTATGATTTTACTACTGCGTTCGCGTAGGTTGACAACAAACTTGCTATTTGCGTACCCATTAGCGTTACATCTCCATCAGAACAGAACTCCGTTGTTAAATGAGGACCTCCTTAACATTGCATATCATTTCCACGCGTACCTAATATTGTGACCGGTCATTGTTTGACATGTTGATGGGTGTTATGAAAATAGACATCAATCCAAAGTGCAGACTGACACATTTACGAGCACTTACCGCAAGCGCCAGTCATCGCGCTCATCGATACGCGAGCATAAACAACTTCCGCTCGACTGCACACGCCGCAAAACAACAGTAAGTCGTTTTAATGAACGCAAACTAATGAGTTCCACAGCGACAAGGTCAAAAGAGAGTGTTTCCCCCCCTTTGCGAAGGGTGACATTTAGTGGCTTTGTCGCCTCTGTCCCTTCAACCGCGGCGGGACGAAAATAACCTCAGCTGTCCCTGGCCGTCTCGCTCCATTTCCATTTGTAGAAGCCGGCGATGCTTCAGCTGTTTGATAAGGCTCCGACATTCACGCCAGCCTACCTGACTTCCTCCAGTATGGGCTTTGTGAATACGCCATTAAAAGCCAGCTCGAGTTGTTCAAATGTGTTCTTTAACATGAAAGAAGGAAATGGATTGAATTGGCGGGCATTTTAGCTAGCCAGATTGAAACTTGATGCTAGCCAGCTAGCTTGGCCAGCGCAACAAACTGTTTATGTAACACTTTGAAATTATTATTTTTTTAAGTATAAGCATATCAATGATATAAGACAGCTAAATAATCTCCTAGCATACAAAACTTTAAATTTTTTTTTTTTTTTTTTTAAATCTTATGTTAATCACCTTGAGTCTTCTTCGCTGGGTCAGTCAGTCATGGAAGGCTCCAAAAATTCCACCCCTCAAAAAAAAAGTTCTCTGAGCTCAAATATCCGTAAATTGGTTGAAAATTCAGGGTGCTGTAGCATCCCCCCAGTGCCCTGTGGTGCGCGCTTGACTAGACTTATTATTTCTTTCTTGTGCCGTGCAGGTCCAACATGATGCTGGCAGATAGCTGACGTTCCTATTTTGGCGCAGCCTCCTTTCCAAAATAGACTCTTGTCATTTCGTGTGCAGATAGCACATAGTCGCTCATACCGCGCTTGCACACTGCTGCAGGGCAGATTGGGCACCGCCACTTAACGTTGTGCACTCATTCAAAACAAGGCTCCCTCATATAGTCAAAACTTTCGCAATGCACACTTTCCACTTCATAACGTCAAAGATCTTCCATTTCTATGAATGAGACTTTAGAAGTTATGGCTCTGCTCTTCCGTGACATCTTTGCTGCGGATATAAATACGGACTGAGAAAAATGATAGCTAGTGCATCCCGTTTTATCATATATAATTATATATCCATTCATCCATCTTCTTCCGCTCACCCGGGGTCAGGTCACGAGGCAAATAATAACACTTTGATCATGGTGTTATCTGTAATGTAAGTCCAGACCACTGACTCAAATCTTTTTCTATTAATATAGTGCTGAAACGGATGCAAATTAACCCCGAAGGCCTATATTTCTAGTAGTGCTGTCAAGCGATTACATTTTGAAATTAATTGATCGCATAGAAATTATGTAATTAATTTCGATTAATCCCATTTTTCAACTACTATTTTTTGTGAAGCTTGTAACAGATATTACCTTGAATAATATCTTGGAAATCATGCAAAAATCACCAAATATGAAGCCTATCTTAATTCAAAGACGGTTCTAATAGCTTTCAAGATCAAAGATAAAACTGAGCACTTAGTTAGTATTTGTGACATTAGGACGTTGGGCTGCTCCGGAAAAATGTGAGTCATTGAAGCACCCATGAAATAGTTTGAAATTGCCTATAGATGCCACAAGTTGGCGCCAAAGCACAACTTTTCTATTAGACCGGGTTTAGGCTTAAAGCTACTCACCCGTTGAAGGGGAGCAATCACTAACCTGTTAACATAAAGACATAACACAGTAAATAGTTGGATGAAAAACACTTCCTAGGCTCCAAATAAATAATGATTATATGAAAAATATTTTTCACATTTTAGATATAGATTCGGAATCAGTGGGAGAAAAAATGTTTTGACCAGTCGAGTAAGTGCAAAGGCAACCAAACGTGCCAAATGTCCTGCGCCGGACTGCCAAAAACCGTGTCGTCTCCACTGAGACTTTTTCTGCCTTCCGTGTGTTATCAGGATATTTTCGCTTAAGCCCTTGAGCCTCTTCATCCACCTGTGGATACAAGTGACTCAATGCATCCCACGGACCATCGCCGCGACTAAGCCTCACTACAGCTGCTCGGCCACGTGACGACCGCATCGTCGCATTGAAGGCCTGAAAGATCATCATACCCCGAATACAGCAAATAAATGCCAAAGCGGGAACGACATTTAGAACATGACGATATCTGAGTGCATAATCACATTTTTGCAGCGTGTTGCAACGCTGTATTTCCGCAGCCCCCACCTTCACCAGTGATTGACAGCAGCAGGTCGCCTGGACCTTCACTTAACTCGCCCCCGCCAACACTCGAAATTCTAGCAGACACCAAGTATGCTTGGACTACATTCTGCCCGGTTAGTTTCTGTGCTTCGGAACGGTGTAAAAATGTTAACAAGCTTACATTTATGCTCCACATTTACAGTACAGCATTTTTTCTCCTTCACATTTTTATATAATTGGAGGATAAAAACATCCTGCAATTATGACATGACATTGCAAACAATGAACAGTAGATGGCAGTAGATGGCTGGAACGAATGACAAGAGTGATCTTTGTGATGTTTTTATCTAAACATGAACATGAAAATATAACATTCAAGGAAAAAAAACAAATGTTTTTTCATTATGTTGATTATTTATCAGTATAATAAATAAGAAATATATTGAGATAATTGTAATTTATGTCCAATGAAATATGCATCCATTTTTTATTGAAAAAAATAATAATTATTGCGACTGAAATTATTAGAATTTGGCTGTCAAAAAAACCGAATCAGAAATCATCATAAAAATGGGATTCATCATATATTTTAATCATTAATATATGAATTTTTTTCATGTATATTTTTGAGTTAATGCTATCTTGTAGGTATTCCTATGAAGGTAGAAATTGAACAGGACATACTGTATTTTGTCACTGTCCTGTGAAAAACACGTATGGGCAGTTTTGTCTGTAACATGAAAAAAAAATCACAATGTTAAAAAAAAAAAGAAAGTGTTCTTCACAAGACATTGACGATTTGCTTGACTATGAATATTTTTTTTGGGGCTTAATTTTTTTTATTGCTTCACAAGTGGTTCCGTAAGATAACATTTAATATATTATGAAATTCCAGATAACAGTCAGTCGTTTAAGAGCCTTCGTGCCGCAATAGAAGAAGACATCACACCAGATTTCAATCACAACCATGGAAATGTTTTATTTTAAACAGACATCACAGAATCAATAACACACACGCACCCAAAAGAAAAAAAAATGATTAAATAAGATTTACCTGCCAAACACAGACAACATGTATTGTGATCCTGTGTTGAAAAAAAGTTCTTTTGGCGACTTGCATTAGTCAGCTGCTGTTGAAAGTACACAAAGTGCTGCATAACTCAGTTCAGCATGAAAACATATAGCACCTTGTCCCAGTCTTTTGCTATACTTGACTGGCGTGTTGTGAGGTTGTCCGCGGTGATGACGGAGATGCCAGTCGATGACAGGACAGTGCCAATTCAGACAGCATAAATAAATTAAATATATATGTTGTCAGTCCCTTTGCAGTTCTTCTTTAAAGCCACGTTTATTCTAAGCAACAATATTTACACAAAAAGTGGCCGTGGCATTTATTTACACAAGTGGATGATACACCCAGCCGACTAATTGGGGCACAGTGTTTATTTGAGGGGACACTTTAGTGTCTTAAGTGGATCAAGAACCCATTGACTAATTGGGACTTGGCATCTGTTTGAGGGCGGAGTTTATTTCGATGACTTGAGCAATGGGGGTTATTTTAGGGACCAGAAGTGGATGCTACACATGACGACCAACGCGGGGACAGTGTTGATTTGAGAAAGTCATTTTTTGGTGCCGATTTTTTTTAATTGGATGATGCACCGGTTGACAAATTGGCCAATCGCGGCACGGCTTTCATTGGAGTGAAGCAATTACTCGCCTTAATTGCGGCCACTTTCCGAGCAAATGTCGTATTTTACAGTGACTTACTAAGAGCACAACACTGTATAAAGAATATTTAGCATGAGTGATGTCAATCCTATATGACCAGAGAGAGAGTTTGAGTCCTTAATGCTAAGGCACTGCTTCAAATAAAAAGGAGGAACACCAGCAGTGAGGTGTGACTGCAATAAAAAAAAAAAAGAAAAAAAAAAGTTCAACTCCAGTGTCTATTACAAGGTGAATTTGTAAGACGCAACACACACGCGCGCACCCCAAAAAAAAAAACAATCAAGCAAACAGCGACCTCGTCAATCTGTCCGGTATAAAATGAGTCGTTATATACAAACATCGAGGACGTGGCTCAGGTCCCTTTCTGAGCTGTTGCACGTTCCGTACGTACATGTTATGTACACTTAAAACGCTGCTTATTATATGTAAATATATATATCAGTGCAAAATGCTGAAATGACGGTAGCATCGTGAAGCATTTGTCCATACACGCATACATAAATGAAGAGGCCAACTAGCATATTTCGCATTAGTGATAAGAGTTGGATGTTCAAAAAGCCATAATGCAATCGTGTGTAGCCTACATATGCTACACATGTCTGATATGTGTGTTTATATATATATATATATTATCCCAAAGGTTAAACTACTCTAACATGATGTTAAGTCATTAGTCAAACAATTTGACAGACAGAAATTGAAAACAAAAAAATTAAATAAAAATTAGGTAAATAAATAATATGCTTCTGTTGCATAACAGAGGTGTATATATATATATATATATATATATATATATATATATATATATATATATATATATATATATAGTCATAAACTGAGTGCCTTTGTTTCATGAAAAGGCCAATTGAGGCAAAAATTGTTGATCATAAAGACAAAGATAAAAGTGACTAAATTCAGGGGAATTTTCCATAAAAATGAATAAGAATCCATGAGTAGTAAATGATGTACACAAAGAATATGTCAAGTCTATAAAGCATGCATGTTTTCTGTAGTTCTTTGAAAGAACTTGATTAAAATACAATATCACTTAAAAATGCCTTGATGAAAGTCAAAAGGAGCAATGCTCATAATTAAAAAAAAACCAAAAACATTTTCTCTAGAAAATTGCGACTGCTTTTGCATCAACAAGTTATGTAAAAGCAACTCTAATGCGTTAAAAATATTTTCCTCCCGATAAATTTGGGACGATACTTTCGTGGTTACGCACACACGCCTCACTGCTCTGTGATCGACGGTTCAAATCCTGGGGCTCCCTGTGAGGACTTTGCATGTTCTCCTTCTCGTGCTCCAGCTTCAGCTTCCTCCATATTCCAAAAGCACGCACGTTAGGGTCATTGAAGACTTCCAATTGTCCATAGTTATGAGCCTGAACGTGAACGCTTGTTTGTCTACATGAGTCCTGTGATTGGCTGACGACCAGCCACGTGCGCTCCGGCTCACCCTAATTAGGACCACAAAAAATACCTCGAGACGCATGGATAAGAGCACAGTGCTCACTTAACAGGGCAACCCTCGTGGAATACAACCAGAAAGTGACCACAACTTGAGTTGTCTTCCTAGGACACTCCCACAGGTGGAATACAGCACGTAAAACCTTCACTTCCTCTAGTGGATTTCAGGCCCCATTTTGTCCGTCTTAAATGTTACTAAATAAACATCATACAAAAGAGTTGATAATACTGAAGAAAATCTGCGAGTGTGAGAGCCCAACACAGAAGCAGCAAGAAAATGCTCCATGTAAAGTCATCGGTCAAGTCCTTCAGCTACATCCTCTTCTAGCACTGACGCGTGCTATCTTATTTATATGCACGTCTTTTCGGTGTCAGAGTAACAAAGCGGACTCTTCAAGTATTTACACATTGCAAGGATCTAATCGCTGCGATACTCTCATGCAGCGATTATGCGGCAAAACACTAGACTAGATGCTTGGGATGTGCACCACAAACAGTTAAATTGTGCATGTGGAGCCTTTGGCGTTTTTCCATGAGTGGTATTGTGAATACACCACGTTGTTTGCACGTGCACACACACACACACACGCACACACACGCGCATGGTTCATCCGAACAAAAGAAAAACAGGTATGCTTCCCTGATGTCTGTGCAGAAGATGAAGTTTGTGGTTACTTCAGGTGATGTCCTCATGTCAAAAGGATGGATTTAAAGGTCCGCGCTGAAGATCCTCTAAGGCCACGATGTTCATTGGTGAAAAGTTTCATGTAAACACTAGAAGGAGAAAGACAGGGAAAAGTGCGCAACTATTTGAATGTTTTCAGACGGCAAAAGGACAACAAGGCGACGTGACTAGATATGCTCCAACTGGCTTCATAAATCTGGACTTGTGATGCATTTGAGGGAACTAGGAAATGTGAGCATCAAATAGGTTCCTGCTGTTCTGCCATCTTTTTGTCTACTTCCTGCAGTGTTTTTTTTTTCTTTTTTCGCAATCATTTGTCTTTTTTTGTCCAGTAAAGTCAACCACATTGTCTTGCTTACTACTATCAGCCACATTTATGCTTACTTTTTATTTTGGTTCATTTGTTGTGATCATCTGCCGTGTTTGTTTACTTTTTTAATCCATTTTTTTTTCTTTTCTCGTAGGGCGACTTTTTTGTTTTTCTTGAGCATAATCATGTTTTTGTTGACTAAGGCCTGTCATTCTTTTTCATACTTTACCATCAGTCATGCTTTTTAATTTACTTAATGACATCATTAGTCATGATTTTCTTTTTTTTTTATGTATGTTTCACTGCAAAACCAGCCAGGTTTCCATAGAGACTTTTTTGTCATTCTGATTGAAATCATTTGGAGTGAAGATTTCTGCTCATCTGTTTACATGTGACGTGATCATTTCCGATCCAGCCTGTGAATCAGATCAACCCGCGTCATAGCTGTGTGACACGCGGAGATCGATGTAAACATCACAAGATTCATCAAAATGGAGTCCATTCATCAATTTAGCACAGTATCTGCAATTGTTTTAACGCACCACCATTACAAAAACGAGTTCTAAGAAGCTTAAAACAAGCTCTCGCGTCGCAGACGAGCTCTGCTAAGAAGCTGCCATCTGAAAGTATAAAAACAGCCAACACTGAGAGGCTAACATAAACGCGACTTAATTAAGACAGTTATCCTCAAGGTAGTTCTTAATATCTCTCTCGTAATTAACTTTGTAATTGAGGTCCTTCTCATCGGCGCACCACATTCAAAACTTTTAACAAATTAGGAGCAAATCTTTTATGTACTTAGCACTAAGCTGCATCGTTAAAAATAGAGCACACACCTTATGTCATAAGGCACTTCAACAAGTCCTGGTGTCCTGTCTCAGAGTGGCGCCACTATTTAGCTCTTCTTCACCTTCCTCCTCCTCCTCTTCCTCTTCTTCTCGCCAGCCACCAAGGTGCACCGGCGTGACCAAAGACGGCGTAGAACCGACATGGGACAGGAAACCTGACAATTTGGATTGCGAATTAACTCACCAAATGTTTTCACCTTCGGTATTAATATTCTGAAAACATCCCAGAAGTGGCACCATTTCCCAAAGTTCAACCAACATTTTCCTTTCAGTTCCTTCATTCTTGTTCTCATTTGCAGTCGAACGCGTTGAGTGGCGCTCAAGTTACCAGAATTGGCGTGCAGCTCCGTCATTGGCACCGCGCTATGCCAGTGGCCTGAACTTCTCGGCGGATGCGAGGTCTGCTGGTGGAGCTGAAGAGACAGATTGGCGACGATAAAAGGCGCGTGAGTGGCGTGGTGGACGTGAGTGGGAGTGTGTGGCAGCAGAGAGAGAGAAAAAAAAAATTAAAAAAGACCTCGTGCATGTAGATAGCGTGAAGGCTCATCTCTGCTGAGGCGAACTCCGAGTGCAGCGTATTGCTCCGTAAGCGGCTGTCGCTGAATGACATGCTATTCAAAAGACAACACACGGAACATTTAGTTTTTAATTGCTTGTCAATTATAATCTAAATCATTGAAGTGCCTGTCCTCATTCAGTGAGAAATTAGACCAACAAAAAAATCGTGTGCAGATTAGCAGGAACTTTGAGTGTTTATTTCCTAGTTATCCCAAATTCTCTGAGAGCAAAATGTGTCACTCTATCGCCACGGTTACATAGCAGCGGGACATTAAGTGTTCAGTCGTGTAATGTTTTATCCTTTGTGAGTCATAACTTTGATGGGAAGTTTGGACATTTTGTCATAAAAATTAAAACAGTCTCTCATTACCTCTGGACACGTACTATGCCTTTTATTTAGTTAATTATGCTAACACACACCATGCCTTGAAAAAAATAGAAGGCGTGAGTGCAGAGTGCTGTCAATCATTTGCCGTGCGCACGTGACAGTCTCGCAGACTACACTTTCTTTCGGCCGGATTATTTAACAAAACAACAAAAGTTCAAAACGTGTAATTGGACATCTCACGAGACAAAAAAAAAAAGGGGAACAATAACACTCATCATCATTAAGAACGGCTTGTTTACTACGTTCACGTTCTTTATTTGAAATCCTACTAATCCCGCTTTAACTAAACTTCATGAAAATAATTATTTGATAGGTCTGTTCGGTACCTGTCCATAACGGTGCGATCACTGTGGTACATGGTGCTCTCTTGCTGCATGGAAGAAGCTTGGTGGCGTTGCGCGCGGCCCCGGCCAGTGTGCGGCAGCTGCGAGGTGGACAAAGAGGCCAGGACGCTGGCGGCGGCTGACGCTGTCGTGTTCGGCGGGATAAAGCGGTGATCTCTGCCTTGCAGTCCTGACGCGGTGAGAACGGGGTGCGCGAGGACGCTGGCCAGCAGATTATCAGGCTAGGAAGAAGGAAAAAAAAACTGTAATGCGGTGAGTTCATTAATAATAATTGGAAATGATTTATTTTTTTTTTTACCCCGGTAGCAGACTCGTTGGACTGTAGCGATGTGCAGAGAGGAGCCTCAGAGAGCAGGAGCTGCGTGGATGGACCACCTTGCGCGTCGTGTTGCACCTTGTCCTTCAGGTGGCTGATGAACACCGAGCTGTCCAGCGGTGGCTGCCAGTGCGGATTCTTGATGGTGAAGTGCATGAGCGACAACTCCGTCTTGCCGTTCTCGGCCTGCTGGTACACGGACGCCTCCGTCTGGCCTTCGGACATCCACTGCGAAATATCACACGCGTTGAAATCGGTCATTCGTAACTACGTGTGCGCGTATAGAATTTTTTTTTTTTTTTTCAAATGTGAAAGGCAGGGAAAATAAATCATGTGTACGCACTGCACTTCAAATGGGTGGTGCCCTCAAAATAACAGAGCACGCCTCACACTGAATCATATTTCCATCAACAAAACTGTGGAGGCCTGCTGTAATATCAAGACTGACCTG
The DNA here is from genome assembly GCF_059441095.1 of Idiotropiscis lumnitzeri. Classification (NCBI taxonomy): domain Eukaryota; kingdom Metazoa; phylum Chordata; class Actinopteri; order Syngnathiformes; family Syngnathidae; genus Idiotropiscis; species Idiotropiscis lumnitzeri. The sequence goes on from NC_142402.1 coordinate 19,933,927, forward strand.
TGAGGGGCAGCATGGTGCCACAGCGCAACCAGACTGATGCAAAATGAAATTGACTGAAGAAATCATTCAAAGAAGCTCTGTTGCTTGTTTGCTTATCTGCTCTACTCCTTGTCATTTGTGGTGAAAGTCTTGTGATATTTTGCCATACAAAAAGTAAAAATAACTCCGGAAGGACAAAAAAACAAAAACAAATCAACACCGCAGGATAATCCAATCCAATAATCAGGACGGGAAAAAAATGTTTCATTTTGTTTTTGGTATGCTTGTGCTGCTTGAGCGGCGCTTACAGTGGGATTCCCGTGACGTCTGATGTCCATCTGTGCAAAGGAGCAAACGTCTCCCACGCCAATCACCTCCACCGTGAAGTTCCTGAAAAAGTCGATGATCTCCAGAGACTTGTTCCTCAGCAGGAAGATGAGAATGAAGGGCGTGATGATGGGGCTGAGCAGCTCCTCCAGGATGAACACCTGAAGAACGGCAGAAAACGTGCTTAAAAAAAGTTCTGGAAATGCGTGGCTTATATCGAAAATAAATATTGAGCGATAACGGCAAGCTCAATATGCATTACGCAAAGACATGCAATCATTTTCTTATGGATTCGGTTGCTTTTATCTGAATACGACCAGTCCGATGCACAATAAAATGCACATCGCCACCCAATCGTTGAACAATATATCGGACAATTTCAATTCATTAGTTAAGAACATTGAGCCATGTTTCCTCGACTCACCGCTTTGTACTGGAACAGCTGTGCCACCTCGTCACGCGTTTCACTCTTGTTGGCGTCGCCCCTCCAGTGGTCCGGCATATAGTGGATGTGGGCCAGCATGCACTGCAGCAGCTGTTCCGGGCACCACACCATATGTTCGTCCGGGATGAAGGACCTTGTGTCGGACATGTTCATGTCGTTCATGTTTACTAACGTGGATGCACAGAAATTGGCGACGAGGATTCAACAACCCACCTGGTGATGGTGATCACCACCCCGAGGACTGTGATGCCAGTCAGAATGTGTTGCACCGTCAAGACGTCTTCGTCGTAGACAGTCAGCGCGATGAGCACGGCCAACACCGAGCCCGAGAAGAAGGCGACGTTTTTAGCCAGCACGGTGAGCAACGGCGACGTGAAGGAGTTCATATATTTGGACGTGGGCTTGTAGCCTCGGCCCAAGCGTCCGTGCAGCTCGTGGTTGAGCTCGTTGAAGTGGCGCAGGTACAGCCGGCCGTAGAGGGACCAGCGCCGCGCGCCAAGACTCCCGGGCTCCCTGCGGATGATTTCTGTGTAGCTGAAGAACGCGTAGAGCACCTGCCACACCAGAATAAAGGGACAGAGCAGCAGATTGGCCACGCCCATCAGCAGGATGACCCGGCTCAGCTGCTGCGCCAGTTCCAGCCGATTGCCGCTGCGCTTGTACTTGGGGTGCAGGTTCCACTTATTCTGGAATAGCGAGCCGGGGCCCCAGAAGAGGATGAGCTCAAAGTTATACTTCAAGCCCTGCGTGAGGAAGACCACATCGCCCACTAGGGGGAGCTGCAGTCGCACGGGAAGCAGCGATTTGTTGATCATGGCCACCATGTAGTTCTTGAAGCGCAGGATGCGGTGATAGATGTCCAGTTCTGTCAGCTCTTTCTTGTGGATGCACATTTGCTGCTCTCGCTGCAGGCTGATTAGACGATCCTGGACTTCCTGCCATGTGAAGTTGCATAGTTCATCCTGGGACAATGAGGGAGTGGGACACGTGTTAAGTGAAGGATCATTCTCGCACCTTGGCTTATTTTGATAAATGTGTGTCACAACCATGTTATTAAGAAAATTATCCTGAATGAATGTCTCAAAATCTCATGAATGTTTAGGACAATGCTCAGAGATGTGTACCATTCTGATCTTCAGCGCTTTAATGTAGAACTGCCGGATTTCCCAGAAGCTCAAGACGTTGCAAATGACCTTGATGAGTCGATAGATCCAGAAAATGGCCGCCATGATGAGAAGGAATATGTTCCAACTGTTCTCTTGGATGCTGATGGAAGCATGGGAGATATGAAAATCACAAACAAGAAAAAAAAAAATAATAATTGAGAGAAACCAAAATCTTAGCTAGAGGTTTCCAACAAGTCGTAAAGTTATGGGGGAGTTGTTAGAAATAAGAACCATAAACACAAGCAAAAACTCCAATTTGTGAGAAAAAAAGTGACAAAAAAAACACAACGTTACAAAAATAAAGCAGAAATATTAAGTGAAAACCATAACTTCTCAGTGTAAAAATAAAATCGTAGAATAAGACTAAAATCCTAATTTGATGAGGAATGTATTTCCTGATCAAATGTCATGTTGCTTTGAGAGTATGTTCCCAATATTACAAGAAAAAATCTAATTCCTCAAAGAAAAAGTCAGTATTTTAAAAACATCCTGCTCCAGTAATTTGAACAACCTACTGTTAAAATTCACTCACAAATCCGAGCAAAAACTAGCAGGCGGATTTCAAAATGATGACATTATAAAAAAGTGACATAATCAAGCAACAAAACATTCAATTACGACTATTGCAGATTTGACTTGAAATAACTTGAAAAGTTCTTGACAGTGGCCCTCACAAATCCTTTTATCGTCTGCGTTTTGCGAGAGAAAAATAACACATTGAGAAGATGAGCAAAACAACACATCTTATCCCGATACCCGGACAAATCTATAATTATGCAATTTAAGGAAGCTGCTCCACTTCATTGGGAAATCAGAAAAGGAACGAGACGATCCCCGGTAAGACTACCGCAGAGGAAAAAATATGACAAGCTTGGCGGCGCTTGTTCCTCACAGCCTGCCAACAAAGTCTCATGTGGTAGTCAGCGCTAGCCAAAATGCCGGCGTCTCGGCTGACCACGTTTACCTCACTGACACGGATCAATTACTAAACGTGCAACACAACAACTTCGCAGTGTTAGCAAACGCTGAAATGTCGCAACAGGAAAAGCAATCACAAGGTACGAATATAAAGGGAACAACTTGTCCCGAGTCATAAAACAGCCTCAGTCCAACAAACAAGACCCTCTGGACGACATCTTGGTGTTTATGATAGCGTCTCTTATCTTATCTTAAATAAAACTTGTTTGACAAAAGAAGTTATTCTATCGACTATAAATTGATATAGCCTGAATCAGTTTAAAACTACAACTGCGTGGTTTCTAATGACCACAATGTGGCCCAAAATTTGAAATGGGCAAAAAACATTTGTGTGAAGAAGCAATTGAGAGCCAAAACGAGTTACGTTTAATTTCAGCAAAAGGGATGAAGTGCAATAAATAATTGTCTACAGTGCGACCACAGTCCGAGCTCATCTGTGAATTCAAATTGCGTGACAACAAAGAGTCTGAGTAAGGTTCCGGTACGCTCTGTCAATAGAGTTGCGTTCGACTTTGTTTAGGGGGTAAAAAGCAGCTTCCATTGTTTAGAAAATAGATAATAGCTCATTTAAAGACTCGTGGCAATTCATCTGAAGTGCCTTATCTAAGTACAAATTCATTTTTATGGCTAAATTTTGCTATTGTGATTTTTATTATGATGTGTTTTGTAGTACGGAAATTATTGCGAACAGGAAATTAGCCAGCGAATGAGCTCTAAATAATATTCATGAATTAGGAAACTGCCTTTATTAGCGTCTTGTCATGCACGGACGCGTTTCTTTTTTTTTTTTTTTTGGGCAAGGACGGAAGCACCTTCAAAGGACGAGGATGATTATTTTATGAATAACGTCGAAGGGACGATGACGGGCAAAATAAGTTTTTACAACAATAGAAAATGGAGAACATAGTGAGAATAATTATTCATAAAAATGATGGCCAATGGATGTCATGTTCCAAGAATTCTTTTGAAACGAGTGCCTACCTCTGCGTGCACTGCTGGCTGGGCAGAAGGGCATCAGGGATGGTGACTTTGCTCCGATCCAACGGGTTGTGGCCCGGCCCCGTGTGATTGACAGCGCGGTTGGCGAACAGGACGTCATATTCCACGCAGTTGACCAAGAACGTCGTGAACGTGACGACAAACAAAAACTGACTGTCGGACACAAAAAAAAAAAAAGAACGGTAAAGCTTTAATACCACAAGACTTGACTTCCATCCACCTGCGCTCTTTTGGAAGAATCCACATCAAATTTGTCCTCCTTCCAATTTATGTAGGTGCTATTACTTAGATTCCAAATATCTCCAATATATATTTGAGAATTTGAATTCAATGTATTGTTGAGTTGCAATAGTCAGGGCCATTGTATGGTTATCAGTTCATGATGGCCTGTATTAACGCGAGCTGAGACAAACAGCCCAACAAGACCTAAAAATAGACATGCCCCCACTGGCAGAGCAGAGAAAAGTTATCTCAGACAGCCGGAATGGAAAATAAACAATATGTGAGGACGGGACCAGAGCTGTGGGTGATGGAAAAGTCGACAACAATACAACCATTTTTAGTTCGGTTTATGAAAAATAAAAAAAATAACGATTGAAACTCTTGATTTCCACCATCTGAACATGTTCATGTTAAAGCCTGGGATTTTTTTTTTTATCTGTAAACATAAAACCAACCTGCCATTTTCTAACAGCACTTGTCCTGCCTGTGGTTGAGCTGTACAAGTTACAGGTCATGTGTGTAGACTTTTTATATCCACCACAGGATGTATTTTGAAGTTTAGTTACCTCATATAACAACACGAGCAATCAAATCAGCATCAGGTAGCTGATGTGAAATACTTACACGAGTTCAAAGAACTCCGACAGCATCATACAGGCGAAGCCATTCTTTTGATGAAAATGATAGATGTGGACAAACAGGTTAAGGGAAACATGGCACATCTGTATGAGAAGTACAACTTTAAGTAAAAAAAAAAAAAAAAGCTAAAAATGAACATATACAAATACAGGAATAAAACCATTTTGGAGCAAAACTGTAATTCTGGAAAATAAAATATCTGCTTCGGTGACGAGACAGTCAATGAGCAAAAGTGTGACGAGAATGGCCTTGCTGCTCAGTAACAAGCTTCTGTGCATCATGGACAATCCACAGCACAGGACAATCTTCAGGCAAAACAAAACGCAGCTTCCACAGGCTGCTATCACTGCCCTTTTCCACTGACTGACAAGTCACCACACCAAAACTCAGTGCAATGACACACGTCACAGCAAAACCCACAAGGATATTCTCGTGAAGAAGTTGTCCAAGTTCTTGATGTGGTGCCATGAATCTGCAACACAAATGTTAAAGGGGATAAGAAAATAGCATAACTGTGCAGAGTTGGACTTGGAAATCTGGTATGCTACTTTGGTTTGGTAGTTTTTTTTTTTGTTGTTGTTGTTGTTTTTTTACCTTTCAGGCCTTCGGGCACATGAACCAGCAAGTCCTCCTCTCCGGGTGGAGAGTCCTCCTCCAGGTCATCAATCCTCTGATACTCCCGGTAGGCTTCCAAGTTGGCCATGGTTGAGCTTCACATTCTCCACTCAGTCGTTCATCTCACGAAAGAAGGAGCTACTGTGTCAGTCACACCGAGACGTTCAAAAGCGAGGCTACATTCTGCAGCTAGCGACTCGAGAGGTCCAAGTCAGGCTAGCTACAAGCTACATTAGCGTGACAACTTACGATCGCTTGTGACGTAGCGCTCAAAATCCCCCAGAGGAGTACTCGGTTTAAGTTATTGTTGAGATCCGTCAACCGTACACGACAATCCTAATGCCCCCGCGGCGAGTGTGAAGTGGTCGCCTAGTGTGGGAATGATTCAGCCAGTCGAGCGTGGTCACGCAGAGTGCACGGTTTGTTTCCAGACTCGCTCCTTTCCATCCGACTGGTGTCGAACTCCTTTTTGCTCGCCGTCCAGCCAAACCACAACGGTGACTCGCGTCGCAACTACCCGCACGCTACGGTTCACCAGACGGTTCAATCGACTTGAGTCTGTCAGTCTTTAAATTCGGGTAGCCCTCTTCCAAAAATACAACATACCTTACGTGTGTGCCCACTGTTTTTGTCTTTCACAAACAAACGTCACTACAGGTTTTGGCCGTGACTACTTCCGGTATACGGTTGTAGTTTTTTACGAACGGTTGTGCGATTTTCGTGTCACGTTGTTTCAGTAATCCGAAACAATTTAAAAGACACGTCAATTAATTTTAAAATGTACTATAGTTGTTTGTATGAAGAATTACCTAATTCTAAAACAATTAAAAATAGAAACCCTCTGCCTATCCTGAGAAGTGCATTCTGGGAAACTTCAATATGGCTGCGCGCTTGTAACCTCAAGATAACAAATGAATTTTTGTTTGTTTTTATAAATAAATGTGTTAAAATGATGAATTATTGTTTAGTAAACTTTGCTGCTCCCCTGCGGTCACTATCGCTACACCTGCAATGCAATAAAGCGGCTGGTTTATGGAAATATTCACGGTAGGGTAATGTGACCCGCGAACATGGTGGCTTATGACAGCTTAATGTTTGTTGCTCCTTCAACCAGTTTTGCTTAGTAGAATAACAAGCTTGTATGCACGTTGCTTGTTCGGGTCATTTAAACTTCCAATGTTAGGTTTTTATCCATTGTAATTGTTACAAGATTTAAATAATTATTTATGGTGCAAATTTGAACTTTTCAAATCAAATAATTGAAAATAGAAGTGAAATAAATCACATTTTCCAATATTCAATTTCTCCCCGGCCACTTCATGGGAAATATGATCAATTAGGGCCAAAATGTAAAAATAAGCAATTAGTAATAATTGTTTAGTTTATTAACTACTAATAGAATAAATAATACTGAAGTATTGGACTAATAGAACAATTACTATAGGAAATGGATATTTGTTGTGCCTTTATTAATTTAGAGGTTTTAAAAATGTCATTTTGTTTTACAGATTGCATTCATCTTCAGCATCCAATGTAATCAGCGCCTCACGTCAACATGGGAATGTCCCCAGTCGCTTGTGGAGCGTGGCTCAGAGAGTTATGCGCCAGTCAGCCACGCTTTCATCCAAACGCTCTGGCGTGACACTGAGGTTCATCCTGGCGCCGGTGGCACTTACGGTCTCCGGCCGACTGTTTTGCCACACAGCGTACTGCGAGGCAGACGTGAACAACAACATCCCAGTGGAGACTGTGACCAAAAATCCAGAGTTTAAATGGCACATTCTGTGGGAGTTTGTGAAGCCTCAGCTGCTTGCGCTAACGTGTGCTGTCGTGGTAAGCCAGTGCGTGTAAATCTAGCGAAACATTTATGGCCTTCAAATCAACTTAATGTCTGTTCTGTTCAGCTGGCTTTTGGTGCGGCCATTTTAAACATTCAAATCCCACTCATGCTGGGGGAGCTGGTGAATGTCGTGGCACGCTACCTGAGGGAAGACACTGGCAATTATGTCGGTGAGATAAGAGGACCCGCTTTTAAATTGCTTGTACTGTATGGCATCCAAGTATGTACACATTCGAAAGCAACAATCCTTTTATGACACTGATGTAATTGCTTAAATAACTGTAAATGTACAACAGGGCTTGTTGACAAGTGGCTACATCATCTTGCTATCGAGGGTTGGAGAAAGAGTAGCGGCGGACATGAGGAAAACCCTTTTCGCATCCCTTCTGAGGTGTTTCTTCCGAACTGTCCTCCTACATAAACCACCCGTCCCGTCGTTGATGTACCTTTTGTCCCTCAGGCAAGATGTGGCTTTCTTTGACGCTAACAAAACGGGACAACTGGTGAATCGCTTAACAGCTGATATTCAGGAGTTCAAATCTTCCTTTAAGTTGGTCATCTCTCAGGTACAACACATACGTTATCTTGTTTTGTCAAATAGTGGCCAGAGCTCTAATTACTCGACTGCGGAGAGTACTAGCACCTCATAAGTTGGGTACTGATGGACAAGTGTTGACAGGTGGAATTGCCCACCTTTGATTTAAATAAAATTTCAATACTTATTTTAAAAAAAAAAAAAGTCATTACCAATAAGATGCCACAAGGTGGCAGTATTGCTCTGCTTACACTTTCCTGAACGTTCGCCATAATGTGTCTGTCCAGTTACCTGAAGTAATCGAGAAGTTTTAATTAATTTAAAAAAAAAATTTTAAGTTTATTATGCTTCTACATGTACCGGTATGTAGATTTTTCCTGTCGTCTTTAACGTCCACATGAATTGCCGCTTCAGAGATACCACGCCACGTTTTTTTTTTTTTTCATTTGATGATGATCCTTCCATTTAAATGGAGCGCAGTGCGTATTAGAGCCGAGGCCACTATATTAGGAAATGCCATATATGAAGTTGTTGTTGGCATTTCAAATTTGGGGATTTTGCTGCCACTTTCAGGGTCTGCGGAGCATCACACAGACAGTGGGATGCTTTGTGTCGCTTTACATCATCTCCCCAAAACTCACAGGCTTGACCGTGGTGGTGCTCCCCTGCCTGGTAGGGGTGGGGGCTCTCATCGGTTCGTTCCTCCGCAGACTTTCTCGTTTGGCTCAAGAGCAGGTGAGGCAAGGCTTTTTTTTCCCCACACCTTAGAATTAGAATTAGAAATCCCTTTATTGTCATTGTACTCAAGAGTGCAACGAGATTAGGCAGGCCGGATTAACAATGTATGGTTCAAGTCACACAATTCAAATTTTTTTGCCCATTGCTCTCAAATGGCACATTTTTTGGCACGCGTCATTGTGGCATAAATAAAAAAAAATGCATGAAATTAAATAAAAAAAAAAAAAAAGAAATGATTCACCCCAGATTGACTAAATTTTTCAAAGCGGAATTAGGCACTTGCACCTGTCGTGTGACTCTAGCCATGAATGTGTCTCATCGAAATCAGTTGAGAAATGTGTCGCAAGTATGAACTAATATTTGTTTCCATGAAGGTTGCCAAAGCAACTGGAGTGGCAGATGAGGCTCTGGGGAACGTTCGGACAGTGAAAGCCTTTGCCATGGAGGAGCGGGAGCTACAGTAAGTGAAAAAAGTTTCATTTGGCGTACTCAAATTCGTGGTATGTTTTCAAACAACGTGCTTCCATTTCCACCGCGTCTCGCGCAGGTTGTACGCGTATGAGGTTGAAAAGTCTTGCGAAATGAATGAAAATCTTGGCACTGGAATCGCTGTCTTCCAGGGACTTTCAAACGTTGCCCTAAACTGTGAGTCTTTTCATTTGAACCAATAAATTAAAACAAATGTTCGCAGTTTGTTGCCAATTTATGATTATTTTTTATTTTTTGGAAACATTGCAATTACAGGCATTGTTCTCGGGACAATTTTTGCTGGAGGAACTCTCATTTCGAGCAATGAAATGTCGCCCGGAGACCTCATGTCATTTTTGGTTGCTTCTCAGACGGTGCAGAGGTAAAAGATGCGTCTCATCCGAGAAATATGCCTTAAATCGTAGATATTTTAAACAATACTTTTTTTTTTCGTAATTTTCAGGTCCTTAGCCAGCATATCAATCCTTTTTGGACAAGTAAGTCAGTTGTAGTAAAATGCAAGTTGTCTTTGGATCGCTCTCATTGCTTTCACAAATTCATTCCAGATGGTGAGAGGAACAAGCGCCGGCGCTCGTGTTTTTGAATATTTGTCATTGAAGCCTTCCATCGCTCTTTCCGGCGGGGGACGCATCCCGTATCATTCTCTGACGGGAAGAGTTGATTTTCTCAACATTTCATTCAGGTTGGAGCTTTCATTTTGACATTTCGCGAACCATTCAAGCGTCTGTGTTTATTTTGGGTGTTTTTCTATTTGTAGCTATCCAACAAGACCAGGCCATCAAATTTTGGACAAGTTCAACCTTACGCTGCCGCCTAGCAAAACAATCGCGATTGTCGGGGAATCTGGAGGAGGTAAGTTCGTCGTGAACGATGTCATCTGACAGCCGGGCGCAATAATGTGCATAATGTCTTTTTTTTTTGCAGGCAAGTCGACTGTGGCGTCCTTATTGGAGCGTTTCTATGACCCGACGAGCGGCGTAGTAATGTTGGACGGACTTGACATCCGAACCCTTGATCTCTGCTGGCTCAGGGGACAAGTTATTGGATTTATTAATCAAGTAAGTGAAAATCATGTTTGGTTCAAATTTTGTCCAAAAAAAAAAAAAAAGTCAACTGTATTTTCTTATATAAGGACCTGTAGCGAGTTTGTATTTGTACATGGCCACTTAATGGCGGTCGGCAATTTTTACAATGACCTCACATAATGGATCTCATTTAAACGGTGTCATGTTCTCCTCCGCAGGAGCCTGTTTTGTTCGGAGCGTCTATCATGGAGAACATTCGCTTCGGGAAACCCGAGGCCACCGACGGCCAAGTCTTTGAGGCTGCCAAGCAAGCCAATGCTCACCGCTTCATTACAAGTTTCCCAGACGGCTACAGCACCGTGCTCGGTTTAATAATTTGTCTGATTTTGTTAACATGTCGGCTTGTAGTCACGTGGTAGGTTGCTATTATGTAAAGAACTGCTCGCTCAGAAAAGGCAGTTAGAAGATTGACCTGGTTGTTTAATTTTGCACAAGCATTCCAGAGACCCTGTTCGCTGTATACGCGCCATGAAAGTTTTTCATGATGTGTCCCCTTTACATCCCAGGCGAACGTGGTGTGACATTATCAGGAGGACAGAAACAGCGCATCGCCATCGCCCGGGCCCTCATTAAGAATCCGAGCATCCTGGTGCTGGATGAGGCGACCAGTGCCTTGGATGCTGAGTCCGAGCGGGTGGTGCAAGAGGCTCTGGACCGGGCCGCCCGAGGGCGCACTGTGCTCATCATCGCCCACCGCCTGAGCACCATTCAGGCGGCTGACCTCATCTGCGTCATGAGCAACGGGCGCATCGTAGAAGTGAGTTAGGCAGAACATCCTCAGCATTATTGGGTGAAAAAGTAAGTTATGCAGATGTTTAAGGTGTCTGACTATAATTTGTAAAAACATTTTTTTAAGGCTGGAACTCACAGGGAACTGCTGGGACGAGGCGGACTGTATTGCGACCTGATCCGAAGACAAAGAGCTGACGGGCAGAAATGAATCGTGCTCAAAATGTTTACCATAGATGATAATTTTACATTAGCCCAGTCAAATGAGTTATGATGATATAAGACTCGTTTTTAATTTAAGTTGACCAACTGGACCAGATATGAAAAACACTACTACAATGTCTTTAATTATTTTTTTTAATAGTTTACCTCTATCCAAAGCTTACTGTACATGACTTGTGAATAAACATGTTTTAATGAAATTGTTGCTGACTGTTTTTATCGTTGGCAAATTAATCTTCTTAGGGGTAAAATTATGCATCGTGTTATTACTACAGGATTGGGTTTTACAAGCGTTGTAATACAAGATTTGGTCTTTAGAGGGGCCAACAAGCTCGCTCCGAAGCGGCAAGTGTTGCTAGCGTGAAGCTAACGCTAGCAATCATAACAACCCCCCCACGAAATTCGGGGCTTGGTCACTGGGTTGTTCCGTTGCCTTCTTTTTAGCTGGCTAAAACAGGGCGAACATGCAGAAATATGAAAAACTCGAAAAAATCGGCGAGGGTAAGTTATTATTTTTAAAATACCGTCGCTGTTATATCAGCTAACGCGGATTTGCCGTCGTAGCATATTTGTAGCTTATAGGTTAGCTGACGTTAGCTTTATTTTTTACGTCGTTTGCTTGCTCTCGTTGCAAATTTAGTGACCGAGAGGTTGATGTAAACGTGTCCGTGAATAATATATAAATACACGTGTCGGTGTACATCTCGTTAGCTTTGGGGAGATGATCTAATGAGCTAGCATGTCCATAGCGCAGCAGTCCCATTCAATTTGAGCTAAATGTTTTTTTTTAATCTAAACTCATTCCACAGGTACCTACGGGACTGTATTCAAGGCTAAAAACAGAGAAACCCACGAAATAGTGGCCCTGAAACGAGTCCGTTTGGACGATGACGACGAGGTGTGTGTTTGAATTAAAACGTGGATTTGTGCATATTCGTCTCTCGCAAAGCGATGCTAACCGCTTTCCACCCCCTGCAGGGCGTGCCAAGCTCTGCCCTGAGAGAAATCTGCCTGCTGAAGGAGCTCAAGCATAAAAACATAGTGAGGTCAGTGCATTTCGATTATTTCCAAGTGAGTGTCATTGAGAATTAGATTTGTGTGAATGCTGAAGAGACCCATCAAAATTAGCCGGGGGAGGCTTTTGTAATCATTATCTAAAATGCACAATGGTCATTCTAACTTTCAAATGTTAAACATTTGTTCAAACACCCAACCATCCATTATCTGTACCGCTTCTCCTCTCAAGGGTCGTGGCTGTGCCGGAGCCTATCCCAGCTGTGTTTGGGCGACCCTGGACTGGTCGCCAGCCAATCGCAGGGCACACATAGACAAACATACGCGCTCACACTCGTACCTACGGACAATTTAGAGTATTCAATCAACCTGACTCTACCATGCGTGTCTTTGGACTGAGGGAGGAAACCGGAGTACCCGGAGAAAACCCACCCAGGCACGGGGAGATCATGCAAACTCCACACAAGAAGGCCGAAATTGAACCTTGCACCTTTGAACTGTGAGGCGGACGTGCTAACCAATCACCCCTAGTCAAGCCTTCCTAATAAATTGACTTTTATTCTATAACTCAACTTTACCAATGATCCAAAGTTTCACATTGTTTCTTATTGTTAATTTGTTTGACAGCATTTCAGTTCTGCGTCAGCACTTGCACATTCTTCTCAAATCGTAATTCTGTCCTTTACAGGCTACACGACGTGTTGCACAGTGACAAGAAGCTAACGTTGGTCTTTGAATATTGTGACCAGGTGAGACAAACTCACATCTGAGCCCTTGTGCACTCTCGAGCTCATGTTTACCTTTTTCAACGCACAGGATTTGAAGAAATACTTTGACAGTTGCAATGGAGATTTAGACCCTGAAACAGTGAAGGTGAGAAATCACATTTGAGGATGGCGTTTACACGGCATGACCAAGTGCATAATTCTCATTTCATGCCTGTATGTAACTTTTTTTGGGCGGGGATTGTCCACTTGCATGTACATTTCAAGAACCATTTCGGACTTGTGTTTACATTTACCCCAATTGCGATACTTGAGGGCAAAAAGTCGGCATTGCGTCAACGCCTTTCTTCTTCTCTGCAGTCGTTTATGTTCCAGCTGTTGAAAGGACTTGCTTTCTGTCACAGTCGCAATGTTCTTCACCGAGATCTCAAACCGCAGAATCTCCTCATCAACAGGGTGAGTGAACCTGCGATCTCACACATGAAGAACGTGAAGCATTCCTTTGCATTCACGTTGGTGTTTACAGAACGGCGAGTTGAAGCTGGCTGACTTTGGTCTCGCTCGAGCATTCGGCATTCCCGTGAGGTGTTACTCAGCCGAGGTAAGCTGACGCGCGTCGTGCTAATCGCTAACTAGCTCACGACCCGTTGAAATCATTCAAAGTTTAACCGTTGGATTTGATGCTGAGTGCATAAGAGAGTCCGCTCACAATTCATTTGAATTTGCATGATGGGTCACATTTTGGTGTGCAGGTGGTGACATTGTGGTACCGACCCCCAGATGTGCTGTTTGGTGCTAAACTTTACTCTACCTCCATCGACATGTGGTCTGCTGGCTGCATATTTGCAGGTATAATCCTCACCCTCATGGGACTCTTCATTAGGTACACCATCGCAATCACCCACCTGTCGAAAACAAAGTTATTATTATTTATTTTTTTACCGTTCGCAATATCAGAAACAACAATCGCAGCAATAAACATCGTTTCGAGAATACGTCTGTGACTGCGCCAATCAAAAGTGAGCATTCTCATTTGTCTCGGCATAATATTGAACACATATCATATGTGGTCTTCGGTTTCAGAGCTCGCTAACGCTGGAAGGCCTTTGTTTCCCGGGAACGACGTGGACGACCAGTTGAAAAGGATCTTCAGATATCTTTTTCTCGACATAGCATTCGGTTACACTTTTAAGGGCATCCGATCTGCTGCAAATTGGATTTTTAATTGCAAGAGGCCAAAATGTGTTTACCTGACCCACGTCTTTTGTTCCGTTTTCTTTAACCGCCTGACACATTGTTGGGCACGCCGACGGAAGAGCAGTGGCAGACGATGACCAAGCTCCCCGACTACAAGGTAGCCGCACGTTTAACGTTTAAGTGTTTGTCGCGCGGTGCTGAAGACGTCCTTCGTGTCTTTGCAGCCATATCCTTTGTATCCAGCCACCACCTCGCTGGTCAACGTGGTGCCCAAACTCAGTAGCACAGGTCGAGACCTACTCCAGGTAACGGAACGCCACGTTCTGCCCAAGAAGCATAAGAGACAGAGAGAGAGAGAGAGAGAGAGAGCAAGAGAAATCTCAAGAAATCTTTGGCCTTTTGCGAGCACATTTAAACAACCTCAACAAACCTTTGCTGTTCCCCCCTCACAGAACCTTTTGAAATGTAACCCGGTCCAGAGGATCTCCGCAGAAGAAGCCTTGCAGCATCCTTACTTCGCCGACTTCTGCCCGCCCTAAATCTCCTTCGTCGCCTCCCGGCTCCACGTCAGCCGCCAATCAATCCGGTCCTCCCGTCACGCTCGCAGCTCCACGGAAAACACCAAAGCGGCTCTTTTCTACCACACAGTACCGACTGCACTCATTTCCCCGGTAGAGGACTATACCTCTGCAAACAAATTGGGTAAACTACATACGTTTTAAAAAAACTTTTTGTTTTTTAACTTCCAGTTTCTCTCCTAAAAGGAACAATACAAAAATGACGATCCAATTTTTGTCCTGCTCAATGATAACGCATAGCAAGAACTTTGGGTCACTTGTTGCCGGGCAGAATCTGTAAACCGCTACTCATGTTCTCTGAGTCTCCATGGCAACTTGGGGCGGAGAACTGTGCTGCCCCGCTCAGCAGCAGCGCAAGGACGACAGTCACCAGTCGAATCGTTATTTATTTTATTATTATTTATTTCCTCATATAGTGGCCAGGGGGATTTAAATAATTTATTTTTTTTTTTTTACTCAAGTGCAGAAAGTACCAGCGACCTCTGGAAAATATTAAGACGCCACTGACTCAAATCACAATGAGCGGTTTCTCATACTCTTCAATGTTTGTAAATTGAACAATTTGGTTCAATTGAAACTAAATTCATCAGAAAATACAAACGTGGACATTTTGAACATTATTATTATTAAAAAAGCTCCATTTAGTTTAGTTTTTTTGGTCTCCTATTTTTTTTCCAAATACATTTCCCCCCCATTAATAAAAATAAAATAATGTATAGATGATAAAGTTTGCTAGCAGCCTATTGCCATTACGTGTTATTTTTCGGAGGAGTTATGGAGTGAGGCGTCCGGACTTGGACATTTGTTTATTTAATTTTATTAATTGCGGTGATCAGAAGGACAGACGGAAGGAAGGAAGGAAGGAGCTGTGCGTTTGAGGCGTGGCCTTTATTTATTCCACTCGATTGATTTATTAGAGCAGGAGCCACTATTTGAGGAAATGGATTTTTAATATTTGAGTCCAAAAACAACAATATCACAATACGAGTCAAGTGGGTACATCAATGTGTTTAAAAAAAAAAAACAAAAGCAGCTTTACACTTTGACGGCTGTCTAAATGTCTTGAAATTAAAGTTGCACAATTCTATTCCGTGTGGGACCCAATTAAAAAAAAAAAAAAGTTGGCCACCAACCTTAAGTTTGGGGTCAGTCGCACAGAACGAGAAACATTGTGCCGCTTCCTTCTTCGTTCATTTCGACATTAATTGTCTGCTTTATAAAAGTTGGATGACTGCTGAGTTGTGCCCTTCACATTCTTTCAAGGTGAAACAAATTCTGCTGGTGTCAAGTTCTTTGGGCAGCTAATGTAGTCGCGTGACACTCAAATGAGCTCCAGCTTAAATTTGACAAAAAAACAAAAAAAAATTGTGCAGACTTTAATTTCCATTTTTTTTTTGTTCTTGGACAATAAATGCAAACAAATGCGCTCCTGTTTCACGATTGTATGATGACAAGAATGGCATGAAAAGCTAATTTATGATTTTTTATGTGCTCCCTATTTTATATTTGTCTTTGTGCACTTTTTTTTTTAAACAGACTTTTTTTTTTTGTTTGACTTCATGACTTTTGTTGTTAGAGTTTTGAACAGTGACATAATTGCAGCTGGTTTTCAATAAACGGGCCAATATAATTTGATTTGTGATTTTTATTTTTTAAAATTTTTGTAATTATTATTCAGCATTCCAGTGACAGAACGTTCACTGCCATTGACGGATATAGAAGCCAAAAAGTACATTCATCTGACAATCGACATTCACACCACTCCACTTCAAATCGAGCCGTTGACTTTCAAGAACCAAATTCTGAAACAATCCGAGAAAAACAAGTCGGAAACCAACAGAGCGACAAAGACGAAAATACGATGGGTAAATATCCACTTTATTATACTTGATGGTCGTTACATCACAAAGTGTCATTTGTGACGCGTTACATGTTGAGGAATATTCAGAAGAAGAAGAATAACAACGGGATACGGCGGCGGAATTGTACAATGCGCTCGTGTCGTTAAGGAACGCGACGTGTCCACGATGATCCTCCGTCACGTTAGTGCTAATCACCAAGACACTTCTGGTCTACATCCCTGTGGTGAAAGGTCACACATGGAAACAGTCGCTCGAGATCTATATGAAGCCGGACCTGTCATTTCTACGCACGCGACACAAATGAGCAGGAGAGAATTTCTTCATGGCATCGGGTCGTGGTTATATACACGCGTCGGCGTCACGTCACCATTTTTTTCGACTGGAGCTTCTAGAGACAAGAGACCACTTTCACAAGGCATTGTGCTGATTTGGTGTATGAGGAAGGATTGAGGCCACGGCGAGAAGAAAAGCGGCCGTGCGACAAGTCAAGAGAATGACGGCAAAATGTGTATAATGTTCGTGAACGAGAAAAAAGTTTCAGTTTGAACCTTCCGCATAGAATGGCGGGATGTTTTCTCGGAATTCTGAAGGAATATAGGAACTTTATATCAGGTGTGGGCAAACTACGGCCCGGGGGCCACATGCGGCCCGTTGAACGTTTTAATCCGTCCCGTCGAACATGATAAAAATTAAATGAATAAACCTTGTTCATGTTTTCTTTTTGAAATACTCTGGTTTTTCAAAGACACAAATTTTGTTGTAATGCTCGCTCCTGGTCCGGCCCCTCGGTTAAATTTTAGAACCCATGGTGACCCGCCCATCCAAAAGTTTGCCCACCCCTGCTTCAAATCATTTTGTAGTACGGCGACAACTCATTTTACGGGAAGGAAGCCGCAAAATCGCTAGTTATAGTTACCGTACACAAAATATAAAGTTCTATTTTTAAAAATAAATGACAAACTAGTATGATTTTATGGCGATAAAGTCTTAAAAGATGGTGTAGTTTTTACAAGAAAATAATCTTTCGAGAATAATGTCGGAATGAAAAAGTTTGTAGTCAGATTTTTTTTTTTCAAAACCCTAATTTTATCACATTAATATTTTCCAAAATTATACACACAAGATGACTGGCAACGGTAAAAAATAAAGTTGCAACGATAACAGTCACAATCTTCCCGGAATTATGGAATTGTGCGGGAGCACAGTCGTAATTTACGAGAAAAGTTATTATATTTTGCGAAAAAAAAAAATTATTTTGAGGATAGTCACTAAAATAAAGTTGGCAGAAGATTTCCATACCACGACTTACAAGAGTGAGGCTGTTGTATTAGTTTAAAATTTTCTACGTATTTCTTTTTGTTTTTTACATTCAAAATGCACATTCAGTTCCCTCAAATAACAATTTCACTTCATTTCCTCACACTTTGACTATTTTCGTCTTTGAAGCGTGGCCGTAATACTTCTTCATACCGATGAGATAAGACACAATCGACATTATTAAGAAAGGCAACGAAAGATGTTTTCAGCGACACAATCATTGCGACATGAGGCTTTTTTCCTCGTGAGCATATATGAGGCGATGGATTTAAGCTGAAAGGCGACATTCAATCAACTCCTTCTGCTAAGGTCACTCTGGAGAAGATGCTGCAGACTGGCAAGTGCTACACATAGCAGCTCATGTGATTTCCTTCGGGGTCACGTTGCATCTTCGCTTCCTTTTTGGACACATTGAGACTGAAAAGTGACATTTTGGAAAAAAAAAAAACATGAATAAATTATGTTGCATTTAAACCTGAGTTCTGTTTCGGAAGTTTTTTTTTTTTTTGGATGATGATAGTGTTCTATTTCTATTCAGGCATTGATATACTACTGTACATTTCAACCTTGTTTGTTTTTCTCTGATTAATATACGGCAATAGTTTCACAGTTTGCTGTCAAGTCCTGCTCCCCTCCCCCCGTTCCCTCCCAAAAGAAACAAAAGAAAAAAAACACAAACATCAGGTTGTCAACAAGCAAACTCCTCAAAGTTGCCTAGAGTCGGGTGACGAGGTAACATGTTCGGCGTGAATCCGAGACTGTCCGAGTGACTCCGGAGTGTGTCACAGGTGCTCTGCGGAGACACGGGGAGGGGAGTGGGGGAGTGGTGGGGGTGCGGCGGAGGGGGGGGGCAGGATGAATCAAATGGGATCAAACCAAGGAATTGTGACGATGATGAGTGCGAAGCACACGTAAACATGAGGGTGAAAGGAGGGAGAGGAGAAAGAAAAGAGCACAATCTTAGTCCTCCTTTTGAATCTACATCGGTGCAACAATTCGATTAATCGACAACTAATCAATTATCAAAGGAATCGATAACTATTTTAATAATCGATTCACCTTTTAGAAAAACTCTTTAGAGGGGAACTAAACATCAATGGTCTTGGTAAGATTATATTAGGTCATGTGACCTTGGCGATGTCAATTTCAGTCGACAGCAGAGGGCGCTATTGGCCAAAATGGATGTAAATGGATGGATTCATCCTCTTTATTGCTATTCCACAAACACAATGTTCACCAAAATAGTGTTTAGACAAGCGGATTCGCATACAACATATTCTTGCTCAGAACATTTTTATGTTTCGTTCCCCTTTAACATGAAATAGTCCACAATTTTAGCCTCTCAACAGTCAATATTCTCAAATGTGTCAAAACGGACCGATTATATTTGCGCTTCATCAAAATAATACATTCAAAAACATCTGCTTTTACTTTGGAAAGGAACGATCAACATTATTGCCAATTTTCTGAAATGCAACGGAGCACACCAGAAACGGAATCAATTTGTTTCCGCATTTTCTGCATTTTTCTCAATTTGAAATAATTTCTTGCTTTTGATTGGGACGTCTTTATTAAGCGATGGCCACTATTTGAGGGGAAAAGGACATGCTGAATAGTTCCCGAAACATTTGCGTGCTGAATGAACTCGCTGCCAGTCAGATGGTGAAAGCGGCCCGCAGACAAAGAAATCTTTTCAAATGCTGTGATAACATCCCAAAGTAATGCATCAAGTGATGCTATCTGGAGAAAAAAAAAGCGCCTCAGTGCCGCGGCAAAGTAATACAACCTTTCAATGAATATGTAATGTGTTTTCACAAGGGGGCAGGCACCATTATTGGCGGAAACAAAGTCTTGGCGTCACCAGAGAAGCAAAGCGACTCAAGTTGTCCGTAAAGCCGACAAAGAGAAGATTGAATTTGAGGAGGCAAACTGTCCTTGAGTTACAACGCCCACGCTAGCTGTCGTACATCAACCAATGTGTGGCTTTTTTTTTTTTTTCCCAAACCACACTTTATATTAGATGACACACTTTGAAAAACGCGCTGCAGTGAATGCATCACAATGAGCCACGCTAACGAGCAACAAACACGTTCGGTAGCTGGATTTGCTTTCTTTCTTCACCATCTAAGAGCAGCGTCGAAGCAAATTTTTATTTGTTGAATGTTTCTTTTATAGCTGTAAGGGTATAGTAAATATTTGCTGTTGTTATTTAATTAGCTCGGAGCCTCGGGTGTTCAATAGCTTTGATTGTTCAGAAATTTGCGGCATTTATTGCAAAAGCAATTTGAACAAAAACACTGTATGCTTTGGTATTTTCTAATAATACTAAAAAAAAATTGATGAATGTGAAAAAAATAATTGCGAATACAATTCTGGTCATTATTCTTATCTTTTAAATACCCTCGAGGAGGTTTAGTGGACAAATCGCAGTAATGCTGCCGTTCACATTTTCTGCTCTTTTGTCGTCGTAAAAATTCCACATTTTAGAACGAGTGTGACATCATGGGGGGGGGGGGATGCATGAGATGCCTTTATGACAGCGTGGGAGCACCTATTAGCAATGGGGGGGAGGCTGGAAGGGGGGGTGGGGACTTGTGCTACCTGGGGGCATGATTAGGCGTGACACCAGGGCTGCTTGGGTTCTCTGGAAACTCCTGGAATAGACATCATGAAAAGAAAGAAAGATGGGTGAGGGTGACTGAGATGAAAGTCAAGCACAATGTGTTTGGCGTTTAAAAAAAAAAAAAGGGGGGGGGGTGGTGGTGGTGGGGGGGGCATTCGATGGAGTCGGATGAGCGTTATGTAAGGCAAGGTTTTGAAGGATGACAAGTCAACGTTTTCACTTCACTGGTGAGAAATGGGACACATTGAGAGGATGAAGATGAGGATGATGATGACGAACGTATGACACGGATGGCGAACAAGGCAGCAAAAATCACAAGATGAGTGAAAGTGAGGCATACACTGTAGGATGTTCTTCAAGTGATGACAATTTGTGTGTCGTTATCTCTCACGCTTTAAGTGGGAAAAAAAAAAAAAACAAGTACTCCCTCGTATTCCGACTGTTGTCATGTCAATTAGGTGAAATTAATTTGATGAATAAAGTTGAATTTTGCCAAATGACTCTCGATGCCCACAAACTCGTCTCGAACAGATTCGGATTCAAATCGCTAAAAGTGAATTCCATCGTTCCTTTCTTGCCACCGGGGCGACTCGTCTGCGCTACGTCGCTGATATACAAAAAATACAGCCGTAAAATTAAGCTGACTGTTGTCACACCTGGACCCCCCCCCCACCCCCCCCCCTCATTTGCATTCCTTGCATGTCAACAAGCACATTGTAAGAGATGATGATAAATTACCAGGTTGTCACTCTGACAGCGCTGCGGTCGCTTCTTGTGCATGCAGTAACCCAAAACTTTGTCCTTGAACACCTGAAGACACAAACGACAGATGAGTGGCAGAAATAAAAGAAAAAAAAAATACACAAGCTTGAACTTCCCTAGAATCAAAAGTGTCAGCGAGTATTTAGATTTAACCCACAAAAGCCATCAAAGCAGATAACAAAATATTCACTCGGCTGTTTAATTTCACACTTGATGGGTAGGCAGGCACTCCGGAGAGGAAACTGTTTGTATCCAAGTAATTAAAAAGTCCATTTTGCAGAATGTGACCCCTCTGAAACATTTGTCAGTTTTGGGGGCACTTGGAAAAACAAAACCTCTTTCCAGTGTCGCTTTACCTCGTATAAGTAGTCGAATATTTCTAGTATTGTCAAGACGCTCGCTCCGATGAACAGACCCATCTGCCCTCCGATGTCACCTAGAAGACGAGACACGAAAGGACATCACGTCACTTCTCATTTGAGAATCCGTCAAGAGGAAATCTGAGCTCAGCCGTCAAAAGCGTCCATCAAGTTCGCAGGCGGCGAGCGTCTTACCGAGAAGCCCGGCAATTTCGTACGCCTTCTTCTGCTCGATCTTCTCGTAATTCAGAGCTTCGAAGAAGATGTCCAAAACCAAAAGGTTTTCCCTGTGGAGGGTCGAGTCACACAAGAGCACAGCCGACATGCGTTGAAGACTCCGTGACTGGCGGCCGACGCGTCATCATGTCACATTTTTCATTTTTGATACATTGAAGGTGAACGATGGAGACTCATCGTGCATGCGCACGTTCGAAAGAAGAACACAAGCGATCGAGTGCAGTACGTGGCACACACTGGCTCCCTCTAGTGGTACTCAGTGAGTAGTACGTGGCAAAGTTCAATTCACATTTCAAACGCCACCTTAAAACCAAACACGACGCAACGCACAGTGTAAATGTCCAAACTGTGCTAAATATTAAAGTTCTTCACTTATGAGTACGCGCCGATACCAAGTACGGATACCACCTGTACTTAAGATACATAAAATTAAAATGAAATAAGATTAAATTAAAATAAATACATGAAATGCAAATTAAATTCACTAAGATTGAAATGAATGCAAATTTTATTAAAATACATGTAAATAAATTATTACATTTGAATATAGCGATACATAAAATTTCAATGAAAACAAAGACCTTTCCGTCTTTCTGACGCACATGAAGATTCACGGAAAAGCCAAACGCCTGCAATGTAGCGCCACCTACAGCACGGAAGGTGCCAGATTTTTATTTATTTATTAGATTTTTTTCCTCAACAATCAGTGGGCGGTATCGGTATCTTTCTGGAGTACCTCATACCCTGAAATAAGGCTGATACCATTTCGTACTTTTTTTTAAACCCACTTTTCACTTTTAATGCATGTTAAACTTTTTACCTTTCAAGTCGTACCCTTTTTCTTTTCTTTACAATAATCCTACCGTAAATCAATTTTCTTTTTTAGAAATAAAACTTCTGCCTCGTTTGTGATGAATACTTAGGCCTACGAAACTACTGTACTTGAGTGTCGGCTTTAATTGGACAACGAAGTATTATTTTAGAAGCTACTTGGTGTAAAAAAAAAACGAGAATCACCAAACTAATGTATCTGCTGACGGATTCTAAGTCATACTCACCCAATGTACTGCTCGGTTTTGTTGAATTTCTTCGCCAGATACTTCGCCGACGCCTTACTGGGAATCTTAACCATGGACAGCTCCTTGCCATAGCGAGTCATGTTGCAGGGCGTCTGACAAACACAGTAATCGTTGTCTTTCTCCACCAAAAAATCTGTGGATGATCAAAGTTCGTCAAACAACTGCCGAGAAACAATCGCTTTGCGCTTTTGCGCTTTTGCGCTTAAAATATCTCAGCACAAATCAGGAGCGTTGCAGTCGCCGCCATCGTTCACTTTCCTTGAAAGCAAATAATGACAGAAGCTAAAGTGTTGTACAAAGAAAAGGGAAGAAAAGAGAGGAAGGGGCTCGGCGGACTTTTCATTTGGGATCAATACACATAAATCGGAACTAATCAAGTCCGTCGAATAATGGCCTCCGCTGTAAAAGAAGCGACGGTCGCTGACTGAGGCAACATGGTGCGTTCACGTGCCAGTGGAATAAATGTACATTTGACATTTTAGAATGCACGTTCAAATAATTGCAGGATTTGCGTCTTCGATTCAAAAGAAGGAGTCACTAACATGATAGAAACTGACTTTTTGGTTCATAATTAATGCAAGATGGCTATGTTATAATCAAAATATTTCATGATGTTAATCTAAATGCAAACTAATTAATGACATCAATTGATGTGAAGACACTGATTAAGTCAATGATTTCTCACAATAATTTTCATCGGATGCAAATTAAATTGGACCCATTTCACAGTAAAAAATACATGAAATCCATTATTTAGAAGTGTGTGTTTTAATAACTGAATGATGTCTCTTAGTTGGTGGCTGAATGCTTGACTTCGCTCATTTGCAAAGAATATTGATGCGGCTTTGTGAATTGCAAGCGGTGAGGAACATATTTGCTTGACACAAAATAATTCACCTTCCTTCGCCTTCTCGCTGAAATTAAGTATTTAAAATGTGACACATTTGCAAACCAGTGCGTCTTTGAATTACTGGCGATGCCATTAAGCGGTCAGACTGTTTTAGAAATATTCACTCCTCCGCTCTGCCTGGCTTGAAGTCATGCTTTGCGGACTTAGTTTATAGAATTATTTGGTTTGCTCTGACTGTTGGTCGCATAATCAAAATATTTCCGCATCTCACACTGTGCCTCTCTTTTTTTTTTTCCCATCTCTTTTTTTCTTAACAAGCTGCAGCCAAGTGCTTGTAGCACTTTCTTCCTGTGAAGAAGTGCTTTTGGAGGAGGTGCAATCTTTTGGTGCAGTGTGCGTGCTCACCTAAGGCTGGGTCGGCACAGTCTTTGTACTGTTCAGGTGTGCACACCGTGGAGGTCCCTGCGTTGAAACAACATCACAGTTACGCCTGACGCAGCGCACGAGCCGCAAATGTTTCTTTCCCCTCTCGTCGTACCCGGCATGTGGACCATTCTGCAGTTGCAGTTTTCCAGCAGGTAGCGCGTTTCACAGTCAATGCGGCAGGCGGTGATGCTGTACGTGGAGAAGTACTCCGAGTCGATGGGAGTCGACTTGCAGTCTCCCCAAGGCGGAGGGAGGTACTGAAGCTGAAAAGAAAGAAAAAAAAAAAAAAAGCAGGACAGCGGATTATAGAAAGCGAGCGAGCAAGCACTTTTCACGTACAAATCAACAACATCGACAAGCTTTTCAAAGCCAACACTCGGTCCAAAAAGAAGAACAAAAAAAAAAACAAACAACAACACAATGTTTGGTTCACACCGACATTTCCGATCAGGAGCAAGCAGACGTCATGCAGAACAGAATTAGGGATGCGGGTCTCGTCCCGTAGTCGAAGGAAGCAGAGTAACGTGGGAATAGAAACCGGCTCACACTGGACACCACAACCAGAAAAATCATTTGGGAAAAAAATGAAACTCCTGACAGCTTCCACTTGGACGCACGTGCTTCACTTGACAGACATCGCGGCAAATTAATTTGAATATGCAAGTGAACAAGTCAGTCTCCTTCCCTCTTTAAAGCTTATCACACTGATGAGCTCGATTAGATTTCCCAGCGGAAAGCGTTAAACAATGAGCGCGATGCCTCTAATGAGATCCTGAAAAGTCGCAGAGGTCAAACCAACGCCAACGCTCAAGTGCAATCCAGCAATTTGAAATTCGATGACGGCTGATTTCTTTGGACGCGATGACGGTCGTCTTGGAAAATATGTGAAATTCGTTTGCTTTCATTTTTGGGGTGGACTCATTCATGTTTTATGGCACATCATGAAATTTTTTTGCTGTGTTCCGCTCACATGCAATCCCAAAAACTATTTTACGGACTTTTAATTTGATGCTTTTCGTAATCGGACAGAATCGAAAAGACAAAATTGTGGAAAATGACACTGGATCGGTCGGTTTAAAACAAAATTTGTGACTTTTCAGTCAGGATGTAATGATTTACTCAAGCCTTGATTCAATTTGATTTTCGATTTTTAGTTCCGATTTTGAGTCGATTTTTTTTTTTAATGGATAACTAATTTTGGAACCAAAAAGTTCTAGCATTAAAAATCCTTTTGCGATCAAAATTTCCATATTCATTCTTTTATTTTTTTTTAGATTGATGCAGATTTTCAGCAGTTAAAATCGATTTTAAATCAATTTTCGATTATCGTTACATTCCCACTTTTCAGGTTTTTGAGACTTTTTTTTTGTGGCTGTACTCATGACAGACACGCTTCCCAAATTTGAAGTCAAACTTTTTATTCTAATGAATTTCGTGTTTTATGGCAAGTCATCACTTTGCCACCAAACTTAGCACAAATGTTTGAGAATGTTATGTTGCCATGCAGCCTTTCCAATTTTGTAGTATTAGGTCAAAATTAATAAAAAAAAATTTTTTTAATCGAATAAAATGTTGCATCATATTTGTTATAAATTAAAATTGGCCATCAAGCGCAACGGGGCTCTCTATTGCTATGAAGTCCGTTGACCAACCTAGGCTAGCAAACAACAGCCAATGACACCGAATGACCCGCGTGACGCAATCCCGTCGAGAACACACAAACTCATTCACTACCAGAATGTTCCGTGCACCAACGGATGAGCTTCGGTGGACATTGTGGCATGCAGCGAGCCCCGACAAACATATTGTACTGTACGGTAACGCTACCCTCTGCTCTTGGGTGGAAACAAAAGTTTGGAAGCCGGGGGAGCCCAGCTGGTGGAGGAAAGGAGCCTCGGACTGAGTGTGAAGCTGGACCTCATAAGACGTCTCATCTAGGGCAAGGGGCGAGGGGAACACACAGCCCACGTCGTTAAGAGTAAAGCGCTTAAAAAAAGGAGCGGGCGAGAGATGGAAAGAGGTGAGACGCTCACGCCGCCGCCTCGTTCGGAAGGCCAGCCAGCCTGTTTGCATTAGAATGAAACGGGAAAACACATTCTGGCGACCTGAGACGTGCCATAATTGCGCTGTTGAAATGTCACTTCGCAAATGTATGCAATCTGGAGTTCAACCTGGGAAAGACCTGGAGGTTGAACTGCATGCGAGTGAGATTTTGTGAGACTTTTTCAATTATTTATTTATTCATTTATTTATTTTTTTTTTTTTAATATATATTTTTTTGTATTTTTAAGTTTTATGTGATGGCACCTGGAAGGAAAAAAAAAAACGCCCATTCATCCGCCGCGGTGCATTTTTGTTGAAAATGCTCAATAATGGCAACATTTTCCAAAATCGACAGCAAAACAATCCCAACTGTTAGATTCCCGCAGTTCTGGAGCGGCGACGTTTTTGGTGGCGCGGTCTGACTTGATTCAAAATGACAACATTTAAATAAATGGCGCCTTCGCATCCATCTGTTCTTTGGCACCCGACACGAATAGCCGTCGTGTAATGAATGGGGCAAATCTTTCTTTTTTTTTTTTTTCCTTTTAGCTGCCGTCATGATTAATTCATTCCCGTCTGCTTGTTTTTTGGTCTTTAAGATAATGAATAGCACACATTATTTTCGACCTGCAAAGTGTTTTGAACCAAAGAAGAGAAATGTGATGATTTCCAACTTGGTGGTGTCCAGGTGTCTTTTCCAAGCCCGCCTCAGTCATCCCAAGTTATTCTGCTTGAAGAAAATAAGCTCGCTTGGATGTCATGCGGATGGTTTTGGCCGAGACGGGACAGTTCACTTCAGGAGCAAAATCAGTGGAAAATTGACAGCTTGTTGGTAAACACGATGTTGACGCTCCCGTTCCGAAACATCACAAAATAAACCGGATGATAAAAATGAAGGATTGCCGCCGCGGGACGAGTGGCAGCTGACGGATGACTTTTGTCGTTTGTGCCGAGCCATTTTTCATTTTTTACCAACAGCATTCAAGACTGATATGTCAACGTTTCCTGTCAAAGCGAGCGGCCGGGTAGCGGAACGCTTTTGAAGGCGGTTGTCACCGGGTTTGACGGTCAAATTCAATGAGATGCGACGGTTTAATAAGTCTGTCAGTCTGACAAAAAAAAAAAAGCCTGAAGCACTTTGAATGCAGCCACGGAAGTGGTGCTCATTAAAGATGGCTTAAAAAAATAAATAAATAAAATTAAAAAAATATATATATATAAAAAAAAGCAGCTTTTTCTGACGCTTTGTGTTGCCATAACAACGCGGCACCTGATTATGCAGTCGCTGGGTTTTCGATGGCGGGGATACACGACACTTGAGTGTCTCTTTGTGTCACGCGTGTCGCTTCCAGACTGAGTTGTGAATAAATGAAGAGCTAGTTTTCATTTCTTTCTCATACGTTCATGTCAAAACAATCAATGCTTTCTTGAGTCCTAATTAAAGAGAAAAAAAAATTGTGATGTGCATTTCATACCTGCATGCTAATTTAGGCTGATCTAAAAAAAAAAAAAAAATCCTTTATAAAGTTGATTTCTGTCTTGTCAAAACAATGCGTTGGCATAACAACGAGGCACCCGAGCAGGAGCGTCTCAATGCTGGAACTCTTTGTGGCCTCTTTCTTCAAGTTTTGATCCTGCGACAAGTCATGACAATGAAGTGCTGATGAAAGCGAAAGGAAAAAAAAATGGTTTATTTCTCGGTCACACGTTCATGTTGCCAAAACAATCCCTCTGAAGTGAGCGCTCGTTTTTGTGAGGTTTATATTTAGAAAACATCTTTTTGAGCCTTCATCTTGATGACTATCTTTTTTTTTTTTTTTTTTCACTTCTGTTTCTTGCTCTGCCGACTAAAAATAGAGATGAAAAATCCACGAACAACAACGAGGGTCGCGAATATCTTTTCACACGGTTAATGAGGCTCATTAAATTCCACTCCAGTCCAGTACCGCTCAGATGGATTTTGATCCGATTTTGCTCTGAGGAAGTGGCGACAGTATGAGAGGGGGCTGGTGGGGGGGGGGGGCAACGTTGCAGGACAAACACACAGTCAAGCGGGGTGCACGCCGGTTGTGAATGTGCTAAGAACGAGGTACCAGTTGCTGCTGACACGACACAAAAGTTTGAAAACCGGGGGCCACGCCAAATCCCAGCTGGTCGATGAAGGGCGGTTCGTCCTGGCTGTGGATCTGAACTTTGATTCCCGCTTCGTAGGAGGTCTCATCTGTGGATATACATACAGCACGCCACACCTTTATCGGGCCAAACTCGCCGTTTTGTGCGGGATTGTTTTTTGTTTTTTTTGTCTCTCCTTTCACTGGCAGGGATGCTGAGCGCTGCAGAACGTCATGCTGGAAGCCAAGATCACATGTTAGATTTATGCAAAAGAAATGCATAAGACCTGCTGTAAATTTTATTTTACATTATTTATTCATGATTACATAATTTATATGTTGGCCCCTCGTTCTTGTTTTTTGGGCTCCTGTCTTGTGGAGGCTTTAGAACAAATACCGTATTTCCCCAAATAGACGCCGTTTTTCTAATAGATGCGTGATCTACTTAAGACAAATAAACGCCTGCAACTAAGCCAGCTACTCATAAATGGTTATATTATATTAAAATAACAGTCAACTCCTGCATGCCCGCGGTTCGACACTTGCGGATTTGCATATTTGGGGAATTTTAAATATTTTTGTTTAAAAAAAATAAAAATAAATAAATTAAAAAAAAGAAAATATATATATATATATAGATTTTTTTTTTAATATATTTTTTTTTGAGGGGGGGGATATTTTGTTGTTGATTTTTCCCCATCCACGTCACACAAAAGGACATTAAAGAGTTGAATTGGCCCATTGCAACTGTGTCGCTAACCAAAACAGCAGCACCCAACTCGTTTCTCAGATGAATTAAGGTGAGGACACTTGCCACGTGTTGTATACATATTCCCTGCGCATCGTTAAAAACGATCTGACGTAATATGGGGCCAGTGTTCCATGACTTTTGCCAGGTCACCACATTTCTCCGACATCTGCCGGTGAGTACAGCGACTGGATATAATAAATGGCCTTCGATTTTGGTCTTCAACGACTGATATAAAGATGTCCTTTATTAGTCCCACAATGGGGAAATTTATTGCACCATTTTTTAGTTTATTGAGAGGCCCTCACAGTTTGTTGAAGAAATGAAGACACCGTTTTGTGGCTGGAGGTCGGCGCTACGACCGCGGCACGACAATCGATCTTTTCTCCGCCACTTTTCATGATGACAGACGTTAAAAGTGAAACGTGCACGAACCCGTCTCCCCCCAGACGGGAAGGTATTCATCCTGCTGAATGTCCAGCATGATCTCCAAGCCGTTCCCCGTGCCTCCTTTCAAGGTCGTCAACAGCGGGTTGCCGTCTAGCCCCGAGTTGAAAGTGTAGCATTTCCCGTAGCGTGTGTAAATCTGGAGGGGAAAAAAAAAAAAAGTGAATCAAGAGCACAACATGGAGCGAGCATTCCAGAGGTCGCCAAAAGGTCAAATTCTAATGGTTCTCATTTTGTAAGTAAAACAACTTGTGTTAAATGATCATTTTTAAAATAACGGAACTACCTTGGACGCAATTAATCTTGATCCAATTTTATTTACAGTGGAACCTCCAAAGTCAGGATAAATTTTTAGGAATGCTGCAATTGTTCTCAACTTATTGATTTCCGCCACAGGAAATAATGAAAAGTGAATTTAAAAAAAAAACAAACTTGCGTCAACATTTTGAAAGAGAGCAACTCCAAAACATGACTTAAGCACGTTTATTAAACAACTTTAGTGATTGACAACATGTTAAAGCTTTTTTTTTTTTTAGATCTTAGAAAATAGACAACTTAATTTTTAAAGTCTAACAAAAAGTGCACAAAGCTCCCAGGCTCCGCTGCATGTGTTATAGTTCCATAAAAAAAAAAACATTTCTTTCAAGTTCACGACGGCAAATAGTTTTCTTTGAGTTGTGAGTTGTAGTAGACTGACATGATTAAAATTTCGGCAAAGTCTGTTGCCTCCCATAGTGGGAGTGACTCGAGGTGAAAAAGCAAACAGGCAGCTAAATGCTGATTGGCTGCTACGCACTGCACAAGGAACCAATCAGACGGTGCTGTGGGCGGGCCAATCTGCTTCTGCACGCAGGGCCACCAGCACACCAGAGAAAAGTGTGCTGCAGCAAGCCAAAATTAACCAGCTTTTAATTTATCGGCCTTGAAAGTAAAAAAAAAAAAAAAAAAAAAGGCAGATGCCGCTAATAGGCAAAATGCCAAATATCGGCCATATTAGCATATTAGAAGCGAGCGAAAGACCCACATGATTCGCAAGACGGCTTTAAATGTGATCTAAGACTTTGCAACAAATAATCCTACTTAAAAGCCGCCGGGAGAAGAAACATGCAGCAGGTTAAGGTCGAAGTAATTATGCATCCTAGTGACCAGCGAGGCGTTATTTATTCACCTTTATGACATTACAGTAAGAGCTATCCAACGAGGCTCAGGTATAAATTACAAATGCCACCTGCAGCTGTCAATCAGCCCCACATGTCGGGTTTTTTTTTTCGCTCCATAATTCCCCAGATGTTTAATTAGAGAAGCTAAAAGATTCATTAGGACTTAGCCAGGAGGCGTAAATAATGAACAATCTCATTTCAAATCATCGAACACTCGATATGAAATTGACAGAAAATATAAAAGGACCGAAATAAAACGGGGATGTAGAAAGTTTCTTTTTTTTTTTTTTTAAATAATAAATTGGTTGTAATGTCGAGCGCCATGCAGGCATCGTGGAGCTCACGTTACGTTTTCCCACTGAAGCGTATTTAAGTAACATGGAAGTAATATGATACTTCTTTTGTACCAATTCCTACATGTAAGTGTATTAAATGAGGGCACATTTTCGCCAACATTTCCGCTGTCGGGCAGCCGGACACAATTCTTAGTTTTGACTACCGTATTTTCCGGACGATAAGCCGCTACGTTTTTCCTCAATTTTGACCCATGCGGCGAATACAACGGTGCGGCTTTTCTGCGGAATTTTCTTTCACCAGTAGGGGCGCTCTAGAGTTCAGAAAATATGTTAAATAAATCTCGATTTTTTTTTTTTCTCTTGGGTCTGATCTGTTTTAATGAGCAAAGTTGTTGCCGTTTTAAAAGGCACTGTTTTAACAATCTGTTGATGTGCATTCACGGTACAAAATCGTTCTGTGCATGCACTTAACAACTCAACTTTTTTCAACATGGAAAACCGCGGCCTATGTGCAGGTAGTCAGTTTAAAAAATTTCAGGGAAAGGAAAAAGGGCATAAGAAAATGAAGTAGAATTTTTTTCTTTTAAATTCTCCCGTTAAAATGAAACTTTGACTTTAATACTGTAAAGATTTGACTTGTTCTCTGTCAAACATGAATTTTTCTCTCAAATATGCAACTCTTACATTTTTTACATTTAGGGCTAAACAATTGTCATCTATCTGTCCCCTCTGTAAGCATAACATGCCGCCAACATTTTGAGACGCCACACACACGCACACACGCACACCCATCGGACAAACGCCTGGACCTACATACAGTGCTGAAGTTCTTGCCGCTGCAGGTCTCACCACGAAACCGGCACTCCAGCAGCATGTCGTCCAGCTGGTGTCCGAGGCGAGCCATCATCTCGGTGGTGTTGACGCGGCGACGGGGCGGCCGCTCGTAGCCTTTGAAGTCCAGCAGGCTGAGCAGAGCCTGCTTGTGGCTCTCCTTCAGGATGGCCAAGCTCGTCTCCACCACCGTGCGGTTGGCGTACGTGAGGTCCATCCAGTAGCCGCTGTGGTACAGGTCGTCCCGGGTCAGACCGGACGCGCGGAACACGTTCTTGTTGCAGAAGGTGACGGCCGGGAAGGACATGTTGTGAGCCCGCACCGTGTAGATCTTGGTCACCGCCGGGTACGACATCAGGTAGAGGACTCGGTTCCGGGACCAGGTGAGGAGGAGGGCGACGCTGACCAGGAAGGCCACCGCCCAGGCTCCCCGCTGCAGTTTGGATTTGTGCGGCGAGAACATCAACTTCAAACCGTGGACTTTGGTCCTCGTGACGAAATTCGCCGTCATTTGCTTCCACGATTGTTCGCTTGCCTTCCGGAGCGCCCGCCCGTCGCTTGGCGGCGAGTCCGACTCGCGTGTGATCTCCATTTCCAACAATGTGACTTCTCAATTGGAAATTCCCAGCAGCGGTGACGGGAAGCGTTGAGCACGCCGCTCAGGCTTGCAAATCGACTGCGAGAAAAAACAAGTGCGGCTCCTGAGGGAGAAGAAAATCTCTTGAAACAACCAGCGGAAAACGTCCAATGCTGAAAAACGCCCAAAATCTTGATTTTTTATTTTTTATTTTTTGCAGGGGGGTGGCAGTGGAAGGGGATTCCCTTCTCCAGCGTCAGATAGCAGATTTGGATGTCTTGGTCTCGTTTTGTCCAAGCCTCCTTTTTTTTCTTCCAGCACAGCCTGCAGAGACGCTTTTCTTCAAGTCTGTTGACTTGCAGCCCGTCGAAAGGAATAAAAAAAAAAAAAAAGCTTGTTGCGTCCCGCACGCACTCGTTCGCTCGCTCGAAAGTGAGGTGAAGCCAGCCGATTAAAAGGGTCCCCCCCCCCTCCTCGCCCCCACCCGCCAACCGGTGATGAAGTAGATTTGCAACGGTGCACGAGGAGGCGGGTGGAGCGCATCAATCAGAGAACAAAAAAAGTGTCGCTAAGGAAACCGTGTTGCAAAATTTATGTTCCATGATGGTGAAGAAACATCAACTTGTTGTTTGATCGATACGGCCACGTAATTAAAGAAAAAGTCAGGCTAGACAAGCTTTTCTCTTTTTTTTTGCAAGAGCTTCGTGCTGCATGCAGATGTGGCGCTGGACTTTAGAAAATGCATCTTGTTTTTTTTTTTTTTTTTAAGCAGACAGCAAGCAGCACTTTAGAGAGATATAAAGTTGAATTTCTTGGAGTATTAGATCATAAAAGAGAATCACAGAGTGCGGTTGCACAGTTTATGTGGGAAAGTGGCGCTACACATTTTAAAAGGACACTCAAAGGAAATACTTTTTTTTCTTCGTACAAGTCAGTAAATTTTATTTATGTAGCAAACGGCCGGGCCAAGCCAACGTGGCACCCAAACATAATAAACACGTTTCAATTCTTTTAGCAGCCTTTCACATTGTAATTATATTTTATTAATGCCATTTAAGATGAAATATTTGTCAATAATAATTAGATTATTTTTTCTATTTTTTTTAACTCCATCAAAAAATAATTTTATGATCATTTAGCATTTAAAGTTCAACTGTCGCCATCATGCATTTTGAAATACGGAGCAACTCAACAAATCAAGCGTTGATTCAACAGGGGATGCTCAGTGCATAAGATGATTTCTCATTTATTCACCTGTTGGCTCATAATTGTTTGTATTAATTTCAATTTACTCTTCTTTCCTTTTGATTTGAAATTACGACTTACACGTGATCGTTTCTTTGAATATTAAGTCTATCGATGGCGAATTTTCACCTGATTTTTGGCGCCCCCTAGAGTCCACGGCGCGGTTAAGCATCTGCCAATTTCGCACTTTTGAGAGAGGACTCACAAAATGCTTCACTTGGTTTGAGTACAGTCATGAAAAATGATGTCAAACATGGACATACATGGAAAATACGTAGAAAAACACAAATTCCCCAAAATCTAAAATCTTATTTTACCGGAATGCCTGTAGAAACAAACTTGCTTTTAACTGCTTTTTAAATACGTCCACTGAAGAAGTTTCAGACGATCATTGACGGGTTGGCCACCGACTCTTTAAAAGAATCGCACGAGGAGACAATTTTCGGAGTAAACAATCTGGTGACACAACAATCTGGCTTTTGAATGACAGCAAAGACATTCTTTTCTTTTTCTTTTTTTTAACTTTCGCCTTCGTGATTGATGGTGTGCTTTGAAACAAACTGAAAGGAAATAAAGAGAGAGAGATCTGCTCTATTTCATCTTAAGCAGAAATCAATGCAAAAAAGGGAACCTCGGGTGAATTTC
The DNA here is from genome assembly GCF_059441095.1 of Idiotropiscis lumnitzeri. Taxonomy (NCBI): domain Eukaryota; kingdom Metazoa; phylum Chordata; class Actinopteri; order Syngnathiformes; family Syngnathidae; genus Idiotropiscis; species Idiotropiscis lumnitzeri. The sequence continues at coordinate 19,968,067 of NC_142402.1, forward strand.
TAAACACACGACCTCATTACACTTACAGCTCAGTCGCTCCACTTAGCGACCCAACGCATTGATTTTTTTCCTGCTAGGGGGGGCGACATAAAAATGACGCACCCCCAAGTAGACCTTTGCTTGATTGCTGTGAGTGATGCAAGAACATTGGCGCTTAAAATTGTTCGTTGTCAGCAGTTTGACCCAAAAGTCATTATTATGAGTTATTGCTTGCGTCAGATTTTGCCCAGCCAATGTAAAGCCACGCTAATTATTTGAAGTCTTTCGAGCTCAATATCCAATCGGCATCTTCTCGACCTTTGGTGGGGTGCTGGATTCTAAGAGTTGCTGCGTTCTCATGTCAGGCAGGCTACACACAGGAAGTGTTCGGACCAATGGTATTATAATTAATGAAATAACTTCAGGGTTAATTTTTGTCATTTAAATAATAAACAATAAATATAATAATAAAATAAAATTGTAATTTATAACTGTTAGCATAATTGTAGCGTACCGAACTTTATTACAAAATAAATTGGGACCTTTTCCCACCCTCTTGTATTGGACAAATATTCCATACAGCCCCCCCAAAATTTAAAAATTAAACTAATACTAAAATTAATAAACCAAAACTAAAAAATATATTTTTGAAAAATAACAAAACTAACAAACTAGCACTGAAAACAAATTACAACTAAATGAATAAAAAAAAAAATCTAATATTAAAAGTAATAAAAACAAAACTAAAACAAATCATTTTTTAAAATAATAAAAGTAACAAACTAGCACTGAAATCAAATAAAACTAAATGAATTAAGAAAAAAAAAAATAAAAAAAAGATGATATCCCTGGACCGAGCCTTGCCACGAATAGTGAAAACCCGCAAGTAATTGATGCCCCAGTGCCTCCAGTGAACGGACCCAATTTTTGTCTTTGTGGCTGCTTTTTGAAACTTACTCTGAGGTTTTATTTGTTTTCAAGATGTGCATGGTGGACCTGATCAAATGCCCATGGATTTTCCAGCAGTCGAAGCAACTTTATCGGTAAAAGCAAAAAAGCCATCAAAGCAAATGCGCCGCAGCTAATTAATAACCACCAGTATCGTATTTTCCAGCCAGATCTTATTTCTGCCACTTGCGTTATTTCCGCTGTTCTATTTTTATCTCATCTTCACATATCCTTTTTTTTTTTAACCCTTAAACTTAAACGAGCAGTCAATTCCGACGTGACTTTTTTTTTTGCCCAGGCTCAGTGATCTGTGAGCTTGTCAAGCCCCCCCCCGCCCCTCCCGGCACCATCCTTGTCAAAGCCCAGTTGATCCCCAGAGGTCTCATTAAAAGGAGGAGCAGGGCTTCAAAGGAATAACGAGACGCGCTCCTTCAAGGGCCAGTGAGAACGCCCGACACCAAATGAGACAGTGGCGGCAATTAAATGCACATCAGAAACACCGCGGCTAAGATGGAAGGCTAAAGCCACCATTTACGATCTCCAGACGCCATGCGGCTAGAAATTAGCAAGCCTTGTTTGATCATCACTGCCAAACTAAGTACGCAACAATTCAAGAAGTCGAACGTCATTCGGGCACAGCGGAAACAAATAAATAGCGAAAATATTTCGAAGCTAGCCAATAATTAGCACTAGCAAGACTTTTGGATCATCACTGCTTAACAAAGTGCGGAAAAACTCAATAAATTGCCAACAAATAAATGTCTTGACTCTTGCTCATAGTCCGTATTGCTCAACTTTGAACTTTGACCGTCTGTTTGTGCTGTTTGACACGAAGGACCACGAGGAGACGCAGACTGCTAAGCTAGCTTCTTGTTCTAGCCGCTAGCAAGCGAAAATCTAGCGTGTCACCGGCCGTCCATTTTCAAAGGCAATTTGAAAAAAAAAGGGACAGAATTTGGCAGAGTTGGGCACTTGACCCTTTTTTTGGGCGGTCAGTCCCCTCACCCTGCGGCTGTAATCTTATTACCGTTCCAACCTTATTCATAAAAAGTGAGCGCAAAAGCCGTTAGCGGGTTAACGGTTGGACGTCTTTTCTGTTCTCTCTGTTTGTGGTGTTTTGCTCACTCAATAAATCCACTGTCATTTTTTAAAACCAAAAAACTCATTTTGGGTCCCGTTTCGCATCCTTGTCCTGTTTGCTCAAGATGTGAAATTGATTCAAATAAAAGTCCACATTGTCCATTGGCGTGAACGTGAGTGGTTGTTGGAATTGGCTCGAGCTTTCTCGCGCCCCAAGTATGAAAATACGTTTCTCTTTGTGCTTTTTCAAACTGTCGTGCCGAGCAGCGAGTATTTCATGGCTGACATGGAGAAGCGGGGCGGGGGGGGGGGATTCTGTTGTCATCTTAATGTGAGGAGACGCGTGGAAGCGACAAAGCGCCGTCACGCTCGTGGACGGCCGCCTTCTTTAGCAAAGGGAGCCATCTTGTGGTCGGCCTCGAAAAGGTTGGCGAAAGCAAACGCTGGCGCTTACTTCGTATGCGCCAGCGGCACCACCCGCACGGAGTTGTCGCTTTTAATTGATTCAAAGCCACAAATTGTGGCAGGGAGGCGCGACATCGCATTAAATAACAGGCGACTCGGGCGGAATGACCTGCAAGCAAACGAGACGGCACACAACTCTTGACAGATGGAGCACAAGTTGCAATCGAGAAGAAAACACTTTTTTTTTTTCTTTTTTTGCTCACAACTTCTCCGGTTGCTCGGCAGGTAAATCGTGTTGTCACTCAAGTTTTTAGGGGGCGGCTGGCAGTTTGTTAAAAAAAAAAAAAAAAATCATTTTCAAGAATATTCTGATCCATATTCAATGTCTGGTTGCATCTTGCTCGCTCAGCACGTGTTATCTTGGTGCCCAGTTGTCTCAACGCTAAGCAAAGGAAGCACTTGCAAGCAGTTTTTTTTTTTTTCCAAACATGCAGTGGTGCATAGGATTATTCAAATAAGCCTCGCAGCAAGAACGTAATATCTGCAAACTGAAAACTTTTTAAGATATTTTTTTTAGGGCCATCAAATTGAAGACGTGGGTGAAAAGTGCTCCTCGTTGAATTGCGGAGGAGTTTATAAACGCTTACTGGAAAACTTCCTCAACCGACAGTCGACAAAATGAATCAGACTTGACAATGATTTCCAAACGGAATATATTTTATAAAGATCTCTGAGGAATGGATTTATTGATTTTTAAAGTGTTCTGTATTTAAGATCTTAAACTTGGGTAAAGAAACAGACTCGCAGACTCAATAAGGATTCGCCCGCAGACACCCTGGAGTCTTTAAATCTCAAAGTCGATCGGAACACTGAGAAATAACTGGATTGTCATTTCCAAAAGTTTACTTGCATCTGTGATTTAAAAAAATAAGAAAAAAAAGTTTTGTTGCCTTCTGACTTTGATCAGAAGAGAGTGAAAAATCTCAAATACTCAAATTATCGTAAATGTGTTGCCCAAAGACTTGGAGTCACATCGGCGAGGCTCGATGAATCGTTCGACGTGCGCTCGACGCTGAGGGAAATCTCATTTTACGTGAATGAAAACGGGCGATTTAATACTTGGGAAGACACAAGTCATGGCTTTTATTGACTTAAGAGAGCAGGAAAAAAGCCATTAGTGCGAAAAGAAAAGAAGTCATTTGAGCCGTAAAGGACATGAGATATGAAAAGGTGAGTCATACCTCGGTGAGGAGAGAGAAAAAAAATAAATAAAAAAATAAAAAAACAGATGGCTTTGTTTTGGAGGGCGAATGACTTTTGTTGGTTTTGGACACATGCACGTTTGTGTGCCACTTCCTCTAACAAGTTCATTAACATAATAGCTTCTGTCAAGTGACGCCTCTTAACGGCTTCCTCATCTGCTCAGTCAGCAAAAAAAAAAAAAAGGCTGCCGACACTACAAATTAGTCCTCAGCTGTATTGATTGTCCATAAAAAAAAACAAATTAAAAAAAACGCTGGCTGCTGCTGTACACGGATGCAACAAACAGATGACATTTTTTTGAAAAAAAAAAAAAAAAAGTATTGTTGACACTACATGGCCTGCCACCTATCTCGGCTCCTTCTGTTTCACGCTGCATGCAGCATGGTCATTATACGCTCCCGGAAAACACACCTCATCCGTGTGCCTCCAAAGCCGGCTGACTCACAACGATGGCGTCAGACCCGAGAACAGTCCCAGTCCCAGCTCAATTTGTGTCCAACTCACACCTTCTTCCTCATTCCATCCAAGCGTTCGTCTTCATTCCTTATGTTGGATTTTTTTTCTATTTCACCTTTGTTGTCTAGATTGTCTTTTAGTCGCATTGAAAAGAGGAGGAAGGAAGAAATTGTCAAAAAATAACAAAGACAGTGAACTCAAATTGAATAAAACAGCACACAAAAAAAATGGACCTTAGGGGCAGAAACTGAAAACTGCAGGGGCCCCAAAATTGAACCGTGTGGAACGCCATATGACAGTGAGGCAAAGCCGAACTTGGAAATTTTGCTGAAGAGTGCAAAACGGCGGATCTAAATGAGGGAGGTGGGAACACAGCCCGCTAAAGTCGCCACTAATCAAAGTAGCTCATCTTGAATGTTTCAAAGTGCGCAGATGTATTTAAAATCATCAACAGTTTAACACTCCAATATGGAGCTCATGTGAAAAAAAAATCAACAGTCAATGAGATTTTGACAAGCGAAGAATGACAAGAACGGTGTTTCCTCGCTATATCAACAAAATCTGTGATGAGCACACGCAAGCAGGAGCTGCTGTCTCACTTCCAGAGACACACACACACATACTCGCCAATGTCATTCGTCAAAACACCAGGCCCCGCCTCTTAAAGGCACACACACGACAATACAAAAAGAGTAGCGATACAACTGAAGCGCGAGATAGTTTGTGTTCAAATGTGCTCACCTCGACTTAAAAAAATGTATTTGACATAGAATTTTTGTTTTTAAGCCACGGCGATTATTGTTGAGGAACAAAGTCAATGCTTCTAAGTCCGAACTTTACGGTAAGTGCGTGAAAAGCGATCAACTGAAATGACATGACAAGTAGACCGCAAGTGGGACGTGCACGTTTTTTGATTCATGTGTTGGTGGCCTCGCTGTCATCCAGAGGAGTGACTTTGTTTAAGTCTTAATGAGATCAATCAATCACCGTCGCACTTCACCGCGACGGCTCCGACACGACGCCGGTGGCGGGAGATTAATAACGATAATGAAGGAAAATGAAAGCTGCGCTACATATTTGAATGCTTTCTTTAATAGAACCTTGAGTGGTTGAGTGACGCATAATGTCTTGCAAACGTAAAAACAATTCCTCCTCAGTGAAAAAATGTGCAATACCTAGCTCGCGCATGCTAGCTCGCGCATGCTAGCTATCATACAGAGCAAGGCATCTTTGTCAATGGCAATTGCTAAAGATGCAATACGAGCTCTCGTGCCATTCAGATACCAAATATAAATAAAAATAACACACAACGATTACTGCAATGGATTCTGGGAGCCAATCAGCCTCAGCCAATCAGATTCAGATGGCTGATGACAAAGATGTGAGTGGTGTGCTTTGGGAGTGTGGTTTTTTTTTTTTTTTGGAAGTCTGTTGTCAAAACCGGCGATGTTTCATGCTTGCAATAACATGAATGACAAGACAAACTACAAAATTGTGGACAGCTGCCCCTTTGTCCAGCTTCCACCATCACCAAAAAACGTATTCACAGAATTTATTTGTCACAGTCAATTCGCACACAGTCGTCTGAGACTTTAACCAGCAGGGGTTGCTAACATTCACTCTGAAATGCCCAAATGGGGAACAGGCCCGTTGATCCAGTCAATAATCATGAATACACATCGATCTCAGTAACTTTAAAATGCGCCCTCTGGTGGTGAAAATACGGTACACTTATTATACAACATAGACCGTTTTTTGGGGGGGGGGAACGGCTTCCCTTTGACTTGGCTGTTTTTTGGGAAAAAGGCACCCGGATTGAAACAAATTGGAATATTTTATCCCAATGGAAAATGATTGCAAATAGCTTGAGGGCGAATAAATATAAGCAGCTCATTAATATCCACACATTAGTCAGAACATCTGCTTCTGTTGCTGCGGTCACATCTCATTGGCAACATTCGGGGCTCAGCGACAAACATATAAGGAGAGGACCATAATTCATCGTTTAGTGCAGACGTGACAATTCCACTTGAATTCGTACCAATTAGCAAAAACAACTAAAAAAAAATTATAGCATCTAAAAAAAAAAAGCGTCTATGAAAACTAACCCCGAGCATGAGCTTGATTTTTTTACGATATTAACCAAAGTGAATGAAATATGCTTGACGATAAAACCGTTCGCCGTATTCCCCCCCTCCACCCTCGAAGCAATCTAACAGATGGTTTTGAGAAATAAACTGAAAATCCAACAATGAATTGTCACACACGTCCACCGTCCCGCCGTCCCGTTGCTGACGTGCACGCTTCCTAAAACGGCCGTTCCATGGCATCTCGAGATCAGCAGGCCCGAGGAGGAGCTGCATGAATCTTTAATCAGTCCCCCTCTATACTTAGGCCGTCTCCAGTTTCTGACATTTAGCTGAAATTCGGAGGATGGGAGAAGCCAAGGTCACCTCGAGGATCAAAATCTGCCCAACGGCCGCTTCTGGAGTTCCGCTTCGGCCAACCGTGGTCCACCTTGCCATTTTGTTTGTTGTCGTTTCTCACGCCTTCCATTCAACTGATTCCAATAAAGTCGTCGCCTTTTTTTTGTTCCGTGAGGGCCGCCGCGTAAAGAAATGGCGCTCATCTCCGAGCTGGGCTTTCATCATTCAAGTCGATGAGCCCTTTCATTGAAAGCGTCCAAATGCAACCTGTCTCTTGTCTCGGCGGCAGGACCATTAAGTTCCGCTCAAATTCTGCTGACATGATTTGATCACAGACGATGAAGCGAGGGCGGCGGCAACAATAACCTTCCCGTGCTAATTTGCTCGCTCGTCTTTGAATGTCACGCGTTGAGTCGTCAAACATGGGCCGGAACGGCGTTTAAGATATTTCCATATGAAAACAATAATGGTGAATTATTAACGGGGGCGGTGGTGACAACAAGCATATGTTTGCTTCATAATGCATGACGCCGCACGCCAGCGGAGATTTGTTGAACCATATGGCATCGCAACAATTTGCATCTTGTTTTGGACACTTTGGGACCGATCGGCCGTTTCGGCAGAACACGCATTTTGCTTTATTTTTTTTTTTTACTTTCGCACTAAAATATAAGTCGTCATTTTTGGATTTATGTGCCACGTACACACCGTGAAGTCGTTTTACATAAAGTACTACTTTAAAAAAATACTGAATATGTTAGGTACCCTCTTAATGATGCACACACACACACACACACTACTAAATATTACTACCACTACTACGAGATAGCATGCACACAAAAATAGTTACACTGGTGATTATTTGTAAAAAAAAATATTTTCATTATTGTTGTTAGTATTTATAGAAGAAAAAAGCCCGTTCGGTGTCCTTAAAACAAGAATTATTAGCGCAAAATTCACAGTTGAGGATTAAATATGTATTTTCACAAAAAGCTTGTTTCCTGTGTTTTGTTTATTTTTTCGACCAAAATAAGTGTGAAACCAACCCACGTTCTATGACTGAATATTAAAAAAAATGCAATAAGGCGGAAAGCAAAAATGTTAAAAGAGAAAATGCTTTTATTCTCTTTTATTTTCGCGCCGTGAGCTTTTCACAGTCGAAGGCAAGAGGCAGCCAACAGCGCGCACTCGCTGGTGAGAGCCAGCCTGTTGTTCGGCAAACACTTGCCAGTGAGATGACGGGAGGCAGCCGGTGAATCCTTTCATGTCGCTAAGCTCGCCATTGGCCCAGCAGTAAAAGGGCTGGCAAAAAAGGTTTGATTTGAGCCAGAAGACAAGAAAAAGTGTTCAAGATGATTATCCTTAACCAAAGTGTTTCCTTCAATTGGGGTCGACGAGTGCATCATCCACTTCAAACCTGCCGCATCAATGAATGCTTTAAATTATTAAAATAGACGCCTCCCTTTTCACAGTTTTGTCACACTCGTCAACACATTTTTTATTATTATTTTTTTTAAATCATAGATGCAAGTCAACTTTTCCAGATGATTATTGATTTCCGACTCTGCCCTTGCTTTTTCTCCAACGCATCAGGTTTTTGTAATAATAAAATTAAAACTAAAATAAAATAAAACAAACTATAAAATAAAATAAAATAAAATAAAATAAAAACAAAAAAATAGTAATATTTATGAATTAAGGGTTATGTTCAGCAACAGGTTAATTTTCATTTCTGAAACCTCTCGTTGCAACATTTAGGATGAGGCCACATTATTCCAAAATATCGGCGTGCCGACAATGATGTATGCATCTACTTTTATGTTATGCAGGCTACGTGACAAATGACTTCCGTCCGACACTTTGCCACATTTTTTTCACCATCGTCTCTTTAACGTATCACCAGATTTTTTGCCAACCCAGCCTCTCTCACGCCACCTCCGCCGGAGTAGACTCCAACTCCCCCCGCCACAGTGTGCAAGCGGTCTAAAACAGATGGATGGCGTTGTCCGTCCTACTTACTGTGGTAAAGTTCTCGGGCCCGCAGTCTTTGCCTCGGTATTTGCAGTCCAGCAACATTTCCTCAATGTTATGACTGGTTCTCTGCACAAACTCCAGCATATTAAAAGTCTTGCTGGGAAAAAACTTGCTGTTGTCCGTGGGTTGCCCTAAGGCAGCCATGAAGTCATCGAAATCCCCTTGCTCCACACCCAAGAGCCCGGCCATCCAGAAGATGTCATTCCGACGAATTTGGGACTTGCGGAAGCTGTTGTAGTTACACAAAGTGATGGCGGGAAAATACATGAGGGGGCTGTCCATCTCATCCAGGATGGTGACATGAGGGGAGTTGGAATACTCGATCACGCGGTCAGCCACTTGGTAGAGGAAGATGGAGAGGGAGGAGCAGAATGCGCCGGCCCAAAGCAGCCGGCGGAGGGTCACCCCGCCAGGTAGGAAGATATGGCTCAGACCGTGCAGGGAACAGTTGGCTCCGAAAACCGTGATATCCGACGGCGGACGCGGCGCGTCTTCCTCCTGGGCTCCCATTTTCACGTGTTGACCGGGGACGGTCTTTCGAGAATGGCGGCCCACCGGATGCTCGTCCAGGCGGAGTGGTGCAGTCGACACCAATGCGCAAGGGCTCGGGCGGGTTTGGCTCTGGTTTCTTCTTCGCACCCAAAGGAGGGGAAGGGCTTGGATGTCCGGAGTGCGGAAGAGGCCAAGGGATGGTTATACCAGCCAATCCATACTGAGATGGGAGATTGGCGCATTGGGTGGAATAGATCGGGTTTCACTTGGGAAGCAAACGCGGATCCTTCACGGGATTGACAAGGACGCGCTAAATATGTCATTGCAAAAAGTGAAGCGTATTTTATTTTATCCATACATATTTTTTTTTTCATCATGATTTATGAGAGAATCAAGGGATGCTGAGCAATTAAAAAGTGGAGGAAATCAAATCAAGCTCGTGTGCTATTGGCATTAAAACAGAACTGGTCAATTTTTCTTCATCACTAATCGGCTTCTGGGAAATCTGGAAGGAAGTTGTTGTTTAAAAATTGATTCGACACTTTCATTCAGTCTCGTGAGAGACGATATGCTTTTTTCACGGCCGATGCCGATTATTGGAAGTCGTGGAGGCCGATGACCGATATTTCAAGCCGATATTCATTTCTTGAAAAAAGGCGTCAAATGGTGTCCATTTTTCTTCTGGCAACACAAGCCAGCTGAATTCTGATTGGATTAAAAACTCTCACCTAAAAAGAAATACGATCACGATTTCTTGATTTTTGGTTATGTTCGGCCAGCACAGCCCGCCCACCACTGCTCGATATAGAAATGTTGTTATTTCCACAACATCAACACCAATCGGGTTTCATCGAAAGCAGCTTCAACAGATATTATGTGAGTTTTATGCCTCGTGAGCACTTCTCTGCAATTAATAAGCTTGAGGAATTTGCAATTTGAGTACCCGATAGCGCCTCTGCGGGCTGGAAGGACTTTGGATGTCAAGACGCATGTCGGGATTACAGATTTTTTTTTTTTCTCTTTCCCAGAGAACGCGGTGGCAAAGGTGCTCCCTTCTCATCTGCCACTTGGTATGCCAACTCCGTGTGGAGGAACGAGGGCGCACGGCAAGGAGGACGTGTAAAAAGGTAGCGTCAAAAATGCCACTTTCCCGCTGACGAAAGGTCACCTCCAGAGTGAGCGCCGGAAGGTTTCAGTCGCTGCTCTTCAGACTCTAATTACCGGCGCCGCCGGTTTGTTGGAGTGCATCTCAACCGGGATGCGGCTCTTCTACGAGCGTGTTTGCAACAAGGTTGCGCTGTTCTTCAATATTGACCAGCTTGGCGCTCGCCACTCAATTCACAAGAAGGTCACGAGTCAGACACATTGATGAGAGTCTGGATGCACAAAATTGTACTTTTTTTTTTTTTGTCCTTCATGTGGAAAGACAGAAAAGGAATCCGTTATCCAAATATCCGTGTGTGAATCCGACGTCAGCGTATTACACGTCAGGTGTGACATCATCAATGATCGATGTTGTTCATAAAACATCCCCCAAAAGTAAATGGCGGGAAATTGGCTTCCTGCCAGCGCAACTGCAAGCGACTGCATATGCAGGCAGTTCTCGCTTCGTAAGGTGACATTTCAAGGCTTCGAACCCGTGATCACGTGACCACACATAGCACGCTCGCTTGCCAGCGTTTGTGGCTTAGAAATGGTTTCCATAAAAAGATTTCTGATAATTATGACTTCACTAATGCATTTATGGAGATTTGTGGTGTGCTACGGGGATGTAACGACTTTCAAATTCGGGGTTACACACAGAGAAAAAAAAAAAAAAAAAGTTCAGAGGATCTCACTTGATTTCGACGACCGATGGCACCAAAAACACACCTGTGGTGAATTAAAAAAAAAAAAACACCTGCCGCTAATCAAAACTTAAGTGAAATCGCATCGATCATTAAATACTAACTAAATATGAGAGCTCACAGGGGCATAGAACATTCGTTAAAAAAGAAAATCTTGAGGTCATTTGCATTCAAACCGACAAACTTGTTGTGTTATGTTATGTTGCCAAGGCAACGGCGCTTTATTGATATTGTGCATTTCATGCACGCGGTAACTCAAAATGCTTCACAAAATCTAAAAGCATTCAGCAACGCAAAATTAAATAAATAAAAATAGATATATCGATACATACGCGCACACATATGGAACAAAAGCAAAAACAGGTGATCCACCGTCTCTGACTGAGGTGCCTGCAAAGTCTCGTCATGAATTCCGAAATCCAAAGACAGAGAGAGACAGCCTGAAAGTGTGAAAGTGCTGAGCTGACATGTTGATGTCACGACACATTGCACTTCAATCGGCCTCAATGAGATAATGACGAAGACGTATGCAAATGATCTCATTAAAATGCCGCGGGGGGGGGAAGCAGAATGCTCAATTCACACTCCACCCAGCAGACAACGTACCGGCGCTCGCTTTATGCGCACGAAATGCTAACAGAGGAGCCTGTTGACACCGTAAATGCCTAAAAACAAATTTCAGCTATTATTTTTTACGGGGAAAGTGCCCGTAAGTTATTTCCATTTTTTTTTGTTGCTTTTCTGTGTGGAAAGTGATCCATTGTGTCAACTTATGCGGGGTATACATTCTTAGATACTATTCTGTCATATGGCAGGCGACGGTTGCATTAATTGGTTTAATATTTCAACGTATTGACAGATGAACATCAGTTGAAATATTCTGGGTATCCTTTGAAATTTGGTGAAATGGCACAAAAGAGGCTCAAATAGCATCTAAAAAGTATCAAAAAGGTTTTTATAATATTAATGAATATATTTTGATTAGCTAACAGATTTGAACAAATACATTTTCAAATAGTTTCAGAAATTTTATTTCGTTTTTCTTCCACATCAGTAGCCAAACTATTAAGCATCAAAACAAACAATTTGAAAAAACACAATTTCATCAGTGTACAATTTTTGCTAAATTGGCCCAATGTACAAATACCCTAAAAAAAATGTCTTATTTCTATTTTTGCATTTCCAAAAGATTCCGTGGCCAATTAAATTGCAAATGAACATGATCCGCTCCTTTAAAAAAATTATTTGAAAAAAATCCAAAAGAAGACACCCCAGCAGAAACTGCCAAGACACGTTCATCACGAGCGTCACGTGAAAATGGCTTCAATCAACGTCATTCTTTTTTTCATCGTGACTCTCAGTGAGCAAGACCGAAGGCTGCCTCGCAACCACTCCAGATCGATGGCGAGGCGGAAATGTAAGTTTCTGTCGGGACTCGGCATGTGACGCTTTGTGTATCGCGTTATGACAGAATGCCTCCCGTGTTGGATTTGAAAGGCCGATTCCAGGATGACAGCTCTTCAACGGGAACTAGCGAAAGAATTCCAGCTGCCGCGCAGCCGTCAAAGTATTCACGTTGACGATAAACGCTGGCGAAAACGAGGCCTTTTGCGTTCAAAAGATCCCTAAAAAATAAACTAAACATGGCCGCCTGGAAAACGTCGTGATGACGCAGCGCAGGATAACATCCCCAGTGGGCTGTCGTCAGCGACTGATTATTTTCCACGAAATGTACGACAAGCTTGTCCCTGGCGCTGATTGAAGCTTTATAGCGGCTAGTTGATGTTATCACCCAAGGTCGGAGCATATGTAAACTGCGCTTTGCAGGCAATTTCAGGAAGAGTTTTTTTTTTTTTTTTTCTCCCAGTGCTCTGACATGAAGAATACAGAGACCAGAGTTGAATTTATGGCCTTATAAATCGTGTCCACTGGGAATCTTCCCATTCATAAACAGTGAATCATGCCGCTTCGAACACTCCATTTTGTTGACGACAAGCAGCCGTGAAATAATTGCTTAAATTTAAGAAAATTTTTAAATCCATGGCTCCGATTTCGCTTGGCTCTTTGTTTCATCCGAGGTGAGTGAATAATTGCGCATTTGAATCGACTGAGACTGACAAAAATTATTTGACGATGATTTGTGACGTCATTTTGAGTCGTTAGCAAGTGACAAAATGGCCGCCCTCAAAGCTGGATAAAAAAACGGGTGGATATTTTTGATTAACTCATTTACTGCCATTGACGGCGAAGGACGTCTTAGATCCTTTTTTTTTTTTTTTTTAATCCGCTGGTAGTGAATTGAGTCAATTCATATTCCGCAGAAACATTATTAAATCTGACAAGTGAGGTCGCATTGAACATAAAATTGTAAAAAAAAAAAAAAAAAAAAAGGCTTGAGTTGACCTCCCCTTTAAAGAGAAAATCTATTTGAGGGCGGTGTTTTGTGTCTTCAGTTCCAATTGACATGATTTCTTCCGTGGAAAAACTGAATCCAATTAAAATGAAATGTCCGCCGGAGCCACGGAACAGATTGCATTCGACCTTAGCGAAGCAATAAATATCGCAACGCTGTCCTATTATAATGAATAAACATCTCTCGCCATACCTTCACCGCAATTTAAGCGTGATGCGATGTGTCGTCACTGAGTAATCGCCGTGTGGAAGGCAGCGCCGATTCAAGTCGATTTGACAAGTAATCATTCATGAAGCAACAAAAAATTACAAACTGGCCATTGGAAATCATTCTACTTTTATTGCTTATAAAAAAAAAAAACGGTGATGGATTGTCACCAAAATTCACGTGGACATCCCTACCTATGACAACTTCAACATATCAAAAGGAAGAACATCTTTGTGGCTGATGTACATGTGGACGTGAGCAGAAGTACAGAGAATATCCGAAATAGACGCTGACAACTTCATGAATTGGCTGCAAACGTGATTAGAGACTAGTCAACTGGTCGACAAGTCAACTCACCGTCTCAACCCCGAGTGTGTGTACACTTGTTTTATGTGCCTAATCCTTGACTGTGTACCTCGGGGTAGGTTCCAGCTCACTTGGACATAAAATGGATGAACTAGTGAATAGAGGCACTTTCAAGGCTTGTACTCTAATCCCAGATCCCAGTTTTACTCGGATCGGTCAGACTGCAGCTCAAATATCGACCCATGTGAGGACTAGCGCTACAAAATACAGATGGAGGGCCAGCCATTTTTGTATTGTGTGTGCGATGAAGCTTCCATGACTACTTTTTCGACTGGCTCTTTAACAAGCTCTCCTGCGTGCCCCACAGCTACATCTCGACTGTGCCAGCTAGCGACTGAGTAACCACAAATTGTCTTCCCCCTCCCATAGGCGCTACAGTCTCCTACACTTGGGCTTAAGAGAGCCGCTTGGCCACGTAAAACGGTGACAAGGTGCTTCAACGAGGATGCGAAACGCAGATGGCATTAAAAGGTATTTGTTAGCCAACACAGTAAAATGGCTCTCAAATTTCACAAAGGAGGTTTTGCCGTAATCAAAAAGATAGATCAACTTTAGCGTTAGGCTACTCATGTCATTATTAGCACACCTGTGCGGTGTGCTAACGGCGACGCTAAGCTAGGAGGGGCAAAGTCACAAATTCAATGGGAGTGGAAGGCGGGAAAACAAAAAGAACAAGCATGTCGGTGGCGTACAACGGCAGACAAATGTTGAAATATAAAGTAAAAATATTTGGGGTGTCTTGTTTCAAATTTTACATGCTGTTAGCAAACGCTTTGGCATTGACAAAAAAAAAGTAACCACATTCAAATCAGATGACAAATTAGTAAGTTATGACGTATTTTCAGTGTAATTTTTCAATTTGATGAGAAATTCGCTCTTGCCAATATGGCCGCCACGGTTAGCCATGCTGCTACAGCGTGCTAGCATATAGCTGTGATTATTGCTAATAACGCTACTTATGCTAATCAAAGGCCGGTATTTTGGGGTCATGAAGTCTAGTAAAGAAATTGTCACCATGCGAGTGTTCATGTCGATTGTTCGTGGCGAATGCGACGGATTTTCACGTAGAATTATTCAACTGAGCAGGAAATTAGCAAAAGGGAATTGTCAGCTTTAAACTGATATCCCAGCGTGACAATGGCAAAATAATGAGATGAGAGATCGCTTTTGATGTATTTTGGTGACTTTTTTTTTTTTTTTTTTTTATAAATGAAAGTGTTAGAAATCTGTTTGTTTGCTGTGTAAAATGATCCCAACTGGCGGCAAGTGTCCACGTCCATTATGCCGTATTTTTTGGCACACATTTTGAACTGTTTGTGAACAAACCTGACCGAGTCGCGTTCCAAAGTCTGCGTCTGACTAATGGCATGATGAATACGGCGCTGTTAAACCCCGATAACAATGCGAGCGCCTGCCATCAAAGTGCAACTGGCGAGCCACAAATCATCACGTGAGCTCCCACAAACAAGCTATTTATTATCTATCCCAATCCAGATCTGCTCCCGTCAACAGCCGTGGCCGTGGCAGCATTATAGACTTGGTGCCTTGCTTCATGGCACATCCGCACTGCTGTCTCATTCCCTTTGTTTTCCGTACCAGGTCACAAAGCTGCCACCTTCCGCTTGCCCCCCCCCCCCCCCCCTGGCTCCAAGCCGCTTGTGCCAATCATTGCCTGGAAGCAGCCGAGGGAGTGGCGTTCGCGGATGGTCGCTCAAACATTTCTGACACGTGAATTTAAAGTTAATTTGGATTCACTCAGCTGGGAGATGACCGAGTGTACGAGCCACTGGCACATGGCAATTGAAGAGGACTTGGCTTTCCACCTTCTTACTCTCCATCCTCAAGCCTCCATGACTGATAGCAGACAGAGCAGGAGCACCAACAAGTCTGCTCGCCCTGATAAATGCTCTCGAGGCTCGCTACTAACTGCGGCGGCCGTGTGCGTCGCGGCGGCCCCCGTGAAGCATGTTTATAATTTACGCAGCGTCATTTTGCCTGGCGCCGCAATCACTCCTCATCTTTGAACGCCGCCGACTCGCATTGACGAGGTGCATTGGTGCCATTGCTTCAAACCGGTGTCGGTACTAGATGTGGACGGGGCCCTTCAGTAGCCTTCGCGTCTGCTGATGACGTCACGCGTTTTCATATATTTATGTATTATATTTTTTATATGTTTGTCACCCCTGTTTGTTACATTTTTATGTTCAGAGTTACTAAATATCAATTGAAAATTAATAAAGTACATTTACTGCTACTTTTGCGAGTGTCCTCTGTGTGCTTGTCAAAGACGTCACGTCAATGTTCCGTTGCTTTGGGAATCAGACTGGCTAAGGGTCGGAGGGAAAACACGGGAATGTTTAATTAAGAAATATTTCACACTATATACAGTCTCACAGCCCGAGAGAACTACTGCATTGTTGCAAGTTCGGAAGAAGAATCGTTAACGTTCCACTGCTGTCGAAGCAGCGGCTTCTCGGGGCACAGGCGGAAGTGACGTAAGAGCTGACGCGCCAACGTGGCGGCAATGCAGTTATTTTTTATTTAGCGAATCAAAATATGCAACTAAAACAGCCAGGGGTAAAAATAAATACTGAGGCAAAGAAATCTATTTGAAAAGTACGTGTTAAGCGTGACGTCATTAGCAAGCGCTCCGAAGGACCCCGACCACATCGAGCAACCCGTCCACATCTCGTACCGAAACCGGCCCGTGTACTCGGGGCGGTTTACTTTGCAGACTCTTTGTACACAAACCACAAAGCCAATGAATCAGAACACATTGAACCACTGCTCATTTTACTGATCAATTAAACTTGAGATCTCTTAGTACTCGCATTTATTACGCAACGGCTGCT